>NC_056727.1:487043145-487228145 GCF_019279795.1 Protopterus annectens
TGTATCCAGGGCCTCTTCTTCTGGTACTGTTTTGAAGAGGTATGCTTGGGTACGAAAGCAGACCTTCTTTGATGAGGTGAAGTCTGAAATTTTGAAATCCGCTTTTAATAAGGTGGTTTTATTTAGCCCATCTGCTACTCACATTCTCAATCTTTTGAGAGAGGGAACTTATTTAGGGAGTTTCTAAGATATCTCAGCCCCCCCCCCCCATTACAAATCTCCCAGATCCTCTTTCAAGTCTAAGAAACAAAACAAGCAGTCCCTGCCTTCTCAGGCGAAACAGGGAAAGAAAAAAAGATGTCAGAAGGGGGACAATAAGAACCAAGAATCCTTTCCAAAAAAGAGACTACAACATCAGAATGACTATATTGTTATTCTCCCCCACCCCTTCCTGTCCTGTCCCCATCTCTCAAAACCTGTGGACATCAGATTGTGACAGACTCATGGGTGTTAAAGGTAGTTCACGAGAAATGCAGTTGTCACTGGACACAGAAAATACCTTTCAGGGGAATTCCTCCCCAGCCTACGAACCAAACAGAATTTTTTTCAGGTTCTTCAGCACTTAATAACCCTAGGAATCATAAAACCAGTGCCATTAATCAAAGTGCAAAGGTTTCTATTCTAGAATGTTTCTGGTACCAAAGAAAGAGTCTACTTCCTAAATCTGTATGTGGAAGTTCGAAAATTCAAGACCTTAACCCTTAAGTGTTTACCTCTCATTCCCCAGGAAAGCTTTATGGAAATATTGTGCCTAAAAGATGCATACCATCACATTCCCATAGCCAAAGACTTCAAGAAATTTCTCAGATTTGTTGTATCTGGGTCACATTATCACTTCTTTGCATCACCCTTTGGGTTATCTACTGCTCCATGGGTGTTTACAAAGTGTCTTGTTCTAGTTATGGCTTATTGCAGTCTAAATGGCAGTCAGATTTTCCTTATTTAGGCAACTTACTTATCTTTACCAGAGTCTTCTCCCATCAAGAGTCCTTAACATTGGTTTCATCTCTTCTGACCAATGTGGGATTCCAGATAAGCATGCAGAAATCATCATTGACTTTGTCACACAGGATTGTCAATATGTGATGTCTTATAGACACTCTGCAGCAAATGGCATTTTTGATGAAGGAGAAAGGAGATTTTGTATCTAGAAATCTTCCTGAGCTCCTCAACTCAGTGTGGGACTGCAGCCAGATAGTTTCTTAGGATTTGGAAGTTCATGGCATCTGTGATTTATATGATTCCTTTTGACAGGTTACACATGAGAAAGATTCAGTGGTGTCTATAAAATGGCTTCCTACTGAAATGCTGGCACTCGTAATGCTGAATGCTGGCAGACCAAAAGTAAATAAATAAAATATTGCAAGTCTAGGAGAAGAGTGATGCTCTTCTCTTTTAAACTTCTTTTTTTCCATGTGCCCCCCCCCTCCCCACCAAAAAAAAATATTGTATATACCAAGTCTGAGATCATCATACTTTGGAGAAAAGGTAGTATTCCGAGAAATGGCTTGGTATATGTACATCCAATCTTTTCAGTCATTCAGTCTTTGTGTTTTGGGACTCACAGAAGTGGGTCCCAGCATTTCAAGTGCTTATCCTAAAAAACACATGGACCCAACATTTGCATCCTCTGAAATTTTGAATATCAATCTTGGACTTTGTAAAAAAGTAACTGAACTGCTGGAGACTTCACATACAAATGCAGATCTCCCCTTTCTCCACTACATTCAAGTTAATTTGTAACTACAGACATCTCAGATTTTTCTTGTGGGGCATTTTTCTCTGGGGTAAAGATGCTTGGCCTGTGGGGTCTTTCAGACAGACCAAAACAGATAAATATAAATGAGATGGTTGTGAGCCATGCCTTAAATTCTCTTCATCATCTATGTTCCCCAGGACCTCTCCAGGTGATTACCAACAAAACCACAGTCATGTGATGCATCAGCAAACAAGGGAGCACAAGGTTTGAACCCTCTATGCAGGCTGATATTGCTTGGGAGATATCACATCAGCACTCTTTAACCCTCCAAGCATTCTACATTCCATCAGAGGAAAACAATTAGCAGACAAATCTGAGTATAACTAGGACAGGCTGTCATAAATGGAACTTGAACAAGGAGGTCATTTCCATGAAATGATTCATTTTTAGGGAACACCTGAAGTAGTAGATTTGTTTGCCTCCTTTCCAAGACAGTTTGACAGATTCTGCTCCAAGGTTCCTTACACACAAGCCTGGGCAATAGATTTTTTTTATTCCTATGGACTTTAATTTTCTTTTATTAATTTTTACCATTTTAAATGATATTCAGGATAATTCTGAGGATTCAGGAGGACTCTCCAGAAAATAATTATGGTGAGCTCCTTTTGGCCCAGGCAACATTCATTCCCCCTTATTAAGGAATTGGCCAAGGGCAATTACCACAAGCTTTCCTCACTAACCGGACCTACTCACATAAGACAGTGGAGTTTGATATACCCCATTCTCAAACATCTTCAACTGACTGCCTGGAAGATTCAATTATAATACCTTTTAGGTGTATCTTTTCAGAGGATGTACAGCAGGTACTAAGGAAGGCAAGAAAACCTGCTACTAGAAAATCTTACATTGGTAAATTGGACAGATTTTGTAGCTGGTGACTAGCCAATAAGCAGTGTCCCATCAGAGATTATTTTCTACTGATACTCAAATATCTGTATGAATTACCAGTCTCTGTCTGGCTTTTTGTACTCTTCTGTCAAAAGTATAGCTTGCATCCATACCTCTCAACATCTTAGAGCAAGAAATCTGGACAAAGCCTGAAATAATGGAAGGGTAAAGGCCCAAAAATATGGATACATTTTAAATATTGTTTTTATAAGCTTAGAAAGTTGTTAGAGTGACAGAATTTGTGTTAGCATGCATTTTCCGAAGCATATAAAGTCTGAAACTCAAATGTATGTCATTATTTAGTGACTTCAATCCTCAATGATCTGACAGAAAACTACAAATTTTATGAGGAACAGACCAAACATATGAGTCCAAAATCTGGACAGTTAAGAGGTATGCTTGCATCCATTTCAGCATGTCTGCTAATGGATCCTCCAGTTTCTTCTATTTTTTTGGTAAAACTGAAAGGAGTGTTACACCCAAGACTGCTATACAAACAGATTGCTCCTTCCTGGGATCTTAACTTTTTACAGGAAAAGTTAAACCCCATCTCCATTTGGACCTGCACATCAAACAGATTTAAGGTTCATTACTTGGAAGTCTGATTTTTGCATTGCTGTGATGTCTGCAAGAAGAGTATTCATAGTTTCAATCTCTTACGGTGGATGTACCTCATCTGGTCTTCCATAGGGGTAGGTTATCATTAAGAACAAATCCCTCATTCATACCCAAGGTTGTTATACAGTTTACTTTGAATCAGGCTGTCAATCTCCCAGTGTTTATCCTGACCTTCTGAACCAGGGAGAAAGGAATCTACATTCGCTGGACATGCATAGGCAGCTCAGGTTCTGTCTTGACAAAAACACATCCTTTAGAAAAGCTGACAGCTACGTGGTCCTCTGTACATACCTTTACAAGGCACTGCAAACTGTATTCCTTTTTTTAGATCCTGGACTGGCTTTGCATGGACAATTCTCCTGGGAATCCTGGATCCATATCCTTCCTCCTCTAAGGCTGGATAGGCTTGGGTAATTAACTTGTATATCCTAAAGGTTACTGTAGCAGTGAGAATGATGAACATAGTACATTTGTGTAAGTTGCACCTGCCTATAACTGTAGATATTTAAATTCCTCACTGCTGCAGTAATCACCCCCCCCTCCATTCCCCTTCTGTCTTATATAGTTTATGTTGGGAAACAGTTTGGTGGTTATTTGTTTGTTTAGTTCAGGATGAGTGTTTTTACTTCTTAATGTTTAGGCCACAAAATCTTGAAGATTTTCTACTCTGATTACTGATTTTCCCTCCTCCATGATGACCAATCAGTCAGCAGCCAGAGTAGGTGTGAGATGGAGCCAGATCTTTTGAAATCTGGCCGGTTGTTGTGTCTTCGGCAAGACGCAACCCATATAGTTTAAAGGCTACTGCTATAAGGAATTTGAACATCTCCTGTTATGGGTTAGTGCAAGTTACACAACTGTACTTTTAACATTTCATGCTTTCTCACCCCACTAACTTAGATGTAAACTAAAAGGAGTAGGTTTGGGCAGAGCTTTCTTCCAGGGCCTCCTGACTTTATCTCTTCCACTCTTTATCATGTAACTGCTTGGAGGTTTTAGTAGGGTATAGACCTGCTGTCTGACATTGTATTGAAAAAATATTTTTTCTGTAGCAGCTTAACTGTAGATTGGGTATCTTGATAAGTTGATTTTCCTACTTGCCACATTTCCCATGACTGTAAAAGAAGGAATAATTTGTACGTAATTTGCTGTTCCTCATGTTTGTCATTGGTGTTGTTACCTAGTAGCAGAAAAGAACTATGGTGTTTGGCCTGGATGTCTTATATGGGCATTTTCCCATCAGTGGAATTTTTGTGTGCGTGTGTTGGTGGTGGTGGTAGCTGGGAGGCAAGGCTAGTCACAAGCAACTACTTGAAGATGGGTGAGTGAGTACCTCTTGCTGGCTTAATATTGTAATGAAATGTAAGCACCTGCTTGCTCAGATGCTGTTGAAGATCTGGAGTTACAGTAGGCATGCACCTTATGATCTTGCCATGGAGTCTTTTTGCCTTATTGCTAAAATGTCACACTTTTGACCTTTTAAAAAAATACTCTAGAATATCACCTTATTACAGGAACAAGTCCTTATCCTGTCTGTATTTTTCTCAGTGATCTTATTTGTTTGCACTACCTACCACACCTGAGTTCAGCTTCAAGAACACAGCTGTAATCCCACCAACTTGATGCAAGAACCTGTTATGGTTTGTATTATAGCTTGGCAATAGCACCTTAACATGGTAACTAGTGCACACTAATTCTTAAAATGATTTGCTGATGTTCTAAAACTGACCTTTGCACCACAGCATGCAGAGCATAAACTCCCAAACAGTACATCCCCCATCAGCGAATGCTTTTGTCTTGCTGTTACTATCTAAAAAATTTTTAAAACACACGGATTCCTTGTGCTGATGTCACTGAAGAAAAAACGGGAACTTTAACCTCAGTGACGTAGGCATAGGAAAAGCATCTGCTGCGTCCATAGACTTCATTGGTTGTACCACTGTGCATGTGCAAAAGTCTAGGGACATATCACATGCTAACTTATAGTAATGTCACTGGAGAAGCTAAATTTTTTTTTGGGGGGGGCGTAGTTTAATAAAAAGTTTACGAAGCTTTTTATTAAAAACAGACCAAAAAGTAAAGAAAGGCAAGCAGGAAAATACATTGCAGCTCTTGACTCATCAAATGCTGTGATGTACTTGGACTCATTGACAAGTTACTTTAAAGATTTCCTATCAACTGGTTTAGAGTTTAGTGTTTTTTTTTTTGCTGTGTAGACTAGAGTTCTACTAAACTTTCTGTTTCTCTACAGGTATTCCTTGAGCACCTCAAATTCTGCAATTGCTGCTTTGCTTTGTGCACTTTATCCTCATTTCCCGGTAAACAGTACTGACAACGTGAGATTCCATCATTTGAATAAATAAGAATTTGAACTTGGCATATATTTAGTTTAAATAAATGGGTATGCTGATAACTCCATCGGAGAAGCAGCTAAACTGAACAGTGTACATCAGCAGAAGCGTAACATGTTGGCGGGAGCCTCTGACAACACAGAACTTTGTGCGCCCACATTATTTTTTAGCAGTGGCAGCAAGCCACACTTCGCTGCTGGATGGGGACTATTTAAAATGGGACTTCTGTTTTGCAGTGCTTCTCCTGATGCATGTTACACTGGCACAGATTTCTAGACCGTCTTTCTTGTCATCACTTTTGATAGAAACTGCTGGTTTGATTGGGTTCTCATAAAATCAGAACCGTGGCAAAGTACATTAGCTCTATTCTTTAGGTAGTCTTTCACTTCATTTTTAGGAAGATTATAAGTGCATTTGTTTTGTCTCTCTGATCACTGTGATGAGCTGATAAAAAGTATAGCAGATAACAGCCCTGAGACATACAGTAAGTTTTGTAAGTGAGAATGTAACCTAGATTATCTGTGTTTCTTCTCTCCATTGTTGTAGCTGGAATGGGATTCTTCTTTGAACTGTAAAGCATGTTTTATAAGTAATACCAGTTTTTTATTTTTTATTATATTCTGAGAAAAAATACCTTGATCAAGAAAATGCATTTCAAAACCTGTACTTTTAACCCTTGATTGTTGTAACCACACGGGTGTGATGGGTTCAGATATTACTAAGAAGCTGTCAACATATCCTTTGGGAGTGTAGCAAAATAAGTGTTTCTTGAGAATTTCAGGATGTGGTTATCAGCTCTAAGGCTGCCTTTGATTGTGCAGTTTCTCTTTGACTAATGTATAGTGGAAACTTATCAGTCATTGCTAAAAAGGGCTTTGCTGTTCTGTTCACTGTAAGGGGTATGCCTTGAAGAGCATTTTTTCACTTTGGCAAAAGAATTTTGCAGTGTTATGTTAAACATATTATTTTGCTGCTTAGTATACATGAGTGAAAATAAAGTATGCTTTAAGATCAAGAGTGTTTCATAAAGTCAGAAGTCATGTTTAATTTCATCTATGTACTGTTTCTCATTTTATTTTCTGTTGTCAATCTTACTGTAAAAATATTCCTAAAATATTAAATATTTAGCAGAAAAATGCTAGTTTTTTTTATTTAGTTTGTCACAGCCTCTTCATTTTCCCCCTTGCTCACTTTCTGCTCTGTGTGTTCTGTTTCCATGTGTTAACTCCCCGTCCTTCTAGCTGTGGTGTGAAAACTTGTGTTTTCTTTGCATGCTCAGTCTTGTTGACATTTGTTTACTTGTGATGCCTGGCTGCTCTGAGAAAATAGTTGTAGTGGACAGCTGTGCAATAGTACTTTTAATACCAGTAACCTGGATTTGGTGGATGGCTTATTCAGGATGGGAAGAAGGCTAACTTTATTTATTTATGTATTTATTTTATTGCTGTTTGATAACCAGGTGGGTGAACTGGTCTATTGAACCTTTTCAGCCATGGCCTGAGCTCCGAAGGAGCAGTAAAAATGAAGCTTGCGAATAAAGCAAGAGAAACACAACAGAATATATATATGTATATATGTGTGATATATATATATATATATATATATATATATATATAAATAGAAAGAGAGAAAGAGAGATCTAGATATGAGAGAGAGTGAGTGTTAAGTTGACATATGAGTTTTGGATGAAGTGTTACCATTCATCACAAAAGCATGCACATTTTGATTCTTTATGTAGCTGTTATTTTGGTTTAACCTTAAAAACCACTATTGTTTCCTGTCTTCACCTGGAGGATTATTCCAGATAGCAGTCAGGGCCCAACCTGGTAAGCACCCTTCCACCAATTGCTGACTTGAACCTGGGTCTGACTAAGGTGATAGCATCTTTCTTCTTACCCCTGCGAGTGTATAGTTCATCTAGATGTCCTTTTCTTGGAGAGTATAAATTGCACCTGCTGGATGTTCATAGACAATTACTTTTTACTTACACAGAGCAAAAGCCCTTCACAAGTCTGAACAACTTTTCATTTCCTATTCTAAGCCCTTTTTAGGGAAACCTGTATCAAAGGTCACCATTGCTCGTTGGATCTCTCAGTGTATACTCATGGCGTAGTCGACCAAGGGATTGTTTCCACCAGGTCAAGTTAAGGTGCATTCTGCTAGGTCTATGGCTACTTCAGCTGCATTTTCATCCAGAGTTTCCTTGGATGACATTTGCTTTGTGGCTACCTGGGCAGCTTCACATACTTTCATTTCCCATGACAAGTTAAATCTTCTCTCTAGAAGCAGGGCATCCTTTTGCATTTTCGTCCAGAGTTTCCTTGGATGACATTTGCTTTGCAGCTACTTGGGCAGCTTCACATACTTTCATTTCCCATTAGAAGTTGAATCTTCTCTAAAGAAGCAAGGTATCCTTTGGCTCCTCCATGTTACGGAATATTCTTCCATGAGAGCCTCCCAGGGTTTTAGTAGCTGGGGACTTTGTCCCACAGGTTTAAGAGCAATTGAAAACAACAATTTCAGATAAAGAAGTTATGTACTCACCATAACGGTCCTTCTGAGTTGTTGCTTTTCATTCATCTTCAACCGTCCCTCCTTCCTTCCCCCCTGCCTTGCTTGGGCTGTGTGGTGGTCTTTTCTTTGGCATAACTGCTTATTTCTTATTATACTATCTGGGTTATTGTGCCAAGGGGTAAGGCATTGAGTCAGGTTAGGATGCTATGGTGGGCAGCAAACTCAATCTGAAGGGAGGAAGGAGAGGGTGCATTATAGGTAGGGGAGGAGCTTGGAGCGCAGATTCAGTCCTGGAGAAATGCAGCCGACTTGGATCCATCCCACATACGTGTCCCACAGGTTGAAAACAAATGAAAAGCAACAACTCAGATGGAATGTTATGGTGAGTACATAACTTCTTTTTTCTGGCAATTAATAGTCCTAAAGCCAAGGGTGGGCAGATGTATATACTTAGTTCCCAAATTTGTCCAAAGCCCTTCTTTCTTTGTTATTTGCGAGTGTATTGGGAGCAGAAACCAATTTAGGCACACTTTTTTCTGGATCTGTGGACACCACTGCTGGATGCAACACAGGATTCTTGCACCAGTATTTGCGAGATTCTTGCACCCTGTAAAACTTGTCAGTTTTTTGGAGCAAGTTATTGAGAGCCATGTCCTTGGGCGACTACCACAAAAGCACCCAGAGTAGCACCCATAGTTGGAGGAATTGCATCAAGTTTATGAATGTCCAGACCCAGCAGGACAAATAATTTTTTTTATGTTTCTGATACTTGCCTTAATTCCCTTTTGAAGAATTTCTTCATCCTTGAAATTGTTTTCCCAAGTGATATATCCTGTGTGGGAGAGTTGGCAGAGATGGCGTTTTCAGCGTCTGTATCATATTCCAGTGGAGCAGGCAACTTTGATGAATAACTTTGGTGTTTCTCCCTCGCTTTCCTGAGAGTCTTGTCCCCTGCAGCTGAGTACTTCCTCTTTCCTTTTGGCAGAGAGGACTTCAGGCATTGGATGCTCAGCACCTGGCTGCTGATTCCGAATAGGTTTCATCAGGCTGTGGGCCAGGTTGAGCTACTCCAAAGAGAAAACTGGGTCAGTAAATGGGGGTTGGGCAAGGGAGGATGACCCACCATATATGATATGCTGATGTCAGCCAAGAGGTGGTGAAATATGCTTCGCTTTTGAGGTCTTCTTGTGAGGACAACAGCCTTGGAAGTATTACTGTCCAAATAGGGAGGTTGGACTTCTAAGTCATGCTCTTCTTCATCATCCTGTTTCACTAAAACAGTTGAATCCCATTTCCTCATCAGATAGGGAACCCCTTCCCTAACATTGGTGTGGTTGAACACACAATTTTCCTCTGGCAGTGCCTGCAAAAGGGCAATGCCAGAGGCTATGGATAAGCAGGTATTCAGTCCAGTGGCTGTGAAAACACCTAACCAGAACCAGAGTTGTGGTATTGGATGCTGTGCCCCTGCCTGCCATTTGTTTCTATTTCTTTTTAAAGGGATGTCAGAGGAGAAAAACAACCCAGTTGGAAGGTCTCTGATTTTTCTATTCCAGTTAGTTCTGCAGTGTGTGCTGTCTACTCCAAATAGTTTTTAAAGTAATTCCCTCATGCACAGAGCAACTTTGGATGTCACAGTTTGGTCCTAAACAAAAAAGAACAGTAGCTGTGATCCTTATGAAGTATCTCCTGACCACAGATGGTCCTGCCCTTTTTTCACCCCAAGCATAAGGAAAATGTCCCAAAAATAATATTACAAGCAGGAATCAACAAAACTTAAAATCAAAACAGATTCCCCTACAAAATATTTAACTTGCTCCAGAAACAAGTCTGATCTTGATGGGAAGCCAGTCACTTTTCTGTTTGGTATGGAATGAGGCAATTACATCAGACTGTGACAAGAAAACTTTAAGATGTCACAGGCGAATGTTGGCTTTATACAGGGAACATCCTGATGTTCCAGGGAGAGAGTCTGTAGTGCTGATGGGGATGATGTTCTTTTTAAAACTCCCTTCTTCACTGTGTGCCATTCTTCATTTTCTAAATTGGTTTGTTTTTTGACCAGTTTGGTCCCATTAGTTTACCCATTCATCATTATTATGTCTTGCCTTAAGAATATTTGAAGGACATCTGCCACTTGTTCTTTGCCCAAAGACTAACTATAAACTAAAATAAAACCCACTTTGTGTGGTGTCTCAGTGGCCATATGCAAGCAGCAAAATTACTGTTAAATCATCTGAGATGGAGGAATACAGAGCTTTGTTGTGCTTGTCTGCTGCTGGTCAGAGGGTTGAGTTCTCTGTGCTTTCACCATTACCCACTCTGCAGGACCTGAGGTTACATGATGGAAGTGAAACATAATTGGAAAAAAACAGGTAAGAAATAGGCGTAAGACCATTACAGAAGTTAGGACCAGCTTGTTGCTGTGTTGTACTACCTCCAGCTAGGCACTATGGGTAGTGTAGGGCTTAAATTAAATACTGCCATAGCTACCACACGAACAGTTGCCACTCATGGCTGTCACCCTTTTGTTGTAGGTATATGAGCAGAGACATTTGCAGGAGATCAACAGAATTAACGTCAGTGACAGTAGTAACAGCCATGTTCTCCAGGACTGCCATGATGGCAGCTGGAGAGAGTGGGGTGAATAATGTTAGAGTCTGCTGGATTGCCTCTGAAAACCAGGCATATCAAGTATCCCTGCATATAGCGGGGGGCTGCAGCTGTTATTTACAATCCATTACAAGTTGCATCTTGCAATACTTTGCCAATAGCTTGGGTCTTCCCTAGGATGTAAAGCTTCCTGATAGCTATGATTTGCATTCCTATAAGGAGTGATCTGATATTACTATAATGAGATACTTTGTTGTATTAACCACCCTTTGAATATTGAGTGCTTCCACTTTAGTCTCTTAGCAGATTATCTGATGCTGTCAGTCTTCATTTATCCTTGACTGATGGGACTCAGTTCTGAGTCTCTGAACCGGCTCGGCCGTTACAATAGCTCACGCAAGCCAAAAATCTCCTGAGCCAAATTCCTACCCAGAATGCCTGTCTACCTCAGATCTCGTTTGCTGCTGTTCTTGTAAAGACACATCAGCCAAACTCTCCTTGAGCGAAGTAAAACATTTTGTTTATTCCAGTTCTCTTTCTTAATTTCTTCTCCTACTCAATTAGTTTACTTTGTATATCGTTGTAGTACTCTCTGTCTTTCTCCATTTAATCTTACCTTTGTTGGAGTGAGTGTTTTTTCCTTTGTATTGTTCGGTACCTATCCTACCATTGCTGGTCGTTCTATCCCTTTCCCTTACCATGAGGTAGTTTTTTTTTTTTTGGTGTGCCATTGTTGGTAACCTTTTTCTTCCTTTTGTGTGTGTGTGTGTGTCTGTCTCACTGTTTGTGCATGCTTTTGGTGTGAGTGTATCTGCGGTTGATCCTGATCTTTCACTGTGGCAGAAAAAAGCAATGCAACTACTGGTTTCAAATTCTATTCTGGTTGTGGCAGAAAACTGCAAAACTCTCAGTCATGTATCCTGTGTGTATTGCTTGGGCCTTATGCACTTAGATCAGCAATGAGACATTTGTGATCCCTTTAGTAACCACTCCCCAGTTGAGAGAAAGAAGTTGATTTTAAAAGGTCTACTGCAAGCTTCCTTTGAACAGGCCTTATCTACAGGTGACATATCCCAGGGGTCTTCTCCTTCATCTTCCTCAAAAAAGAGAAGTCACTCAGTGCTGATGTCTCCTTTGGCTCTGGCTCAAAAAAAAAAAGTCAAAGCTGTCTGTTCTCACAGCTTCTGAGGAACCAAACGTAAATATAAGTAAACCTACAGAACCATCTTCATTGGTCCGATAGTGATGACTACTTCGGCACCTCCACTTTTGGTGCTGGCCACAACGATGCCGACCATTGAAAGTGTCCCCCATTCTTCGATGCCATCTGTGATGGTGCCAACAGTGTTTAGGCGCCAGGGAGGAACCAGTTCTGTAAATCCCAGGAACCAAGGTTCCTTCTGGTTCCCAGAACCAGATACTCCCCTTCACTTGACCCTTTCTTTTGGCAAACTACCTAGTCCCTTCTTGGAGAGGCCAGAATCTCCTTCAGCCTTGTCGGTACAGTCCTCCAGGAGTCTGACGAAGGTAGACATTGTGAGCTTGGTGGATCAGCTACTTGTAACGAGGGGTCTCTCCACTTCTTCCCAGGCTTCACCCCCTACTGGAGATAGGCATCTTTCTCCAGGGACTCCACCAGAAATTTATTTTCTAACTACTGTGGTTTTAGAGACCTCAGCTCTGACTTCCCTGATTCCGTCTGTCCTTATGCCAACAGCTCTCGTGTCTTTGGCTCCAGTCTCCATCCTGAGTTCCTTGGTTGCTTTGGAACCAATGGACTCCCAGAATCATAGCTCCATGACACCGTCTGTGGGCTCTTCTTTGGCTCCGACTTTAATGGCAGTTTCCTTGGCGCGGGGTGGTACAGTGGTTCTGAGGTTGTCTCTCCCAATTTTGGGCTCCTATCCCTCTTTGGGGGTCCTGCCTTTCAAGTTATGGAGAGGGCCTTGGCCTCTGTGGGCTCCCAGCTGGTCTCTTCCCCCATCTGAGCCTTTCCCTGAGATCCCCTGTGGTCCAGAGCTTCCACCAACCTCCATGCCCTGACAGCAAGCACCAGCACTGGAGGACACCCCTGTACAGGGTCCTACCTCTTCTGAGTCCTCTACAGAAGCTCCTATGCCTCTGAAGAGGTCGTGTAAGAGGAAACACCTTGATTCCCCAGAGGAATCTCTCACAGAAGACAAGGATTTCAGTGATGGGGAGGGTTCCCCCCGGTCACCCCCAGAAGACATTTCCTTTGGAGACGTTCTCGAAATATTAAAGCAGAGGGTTGGCAGGAATCTCCAAAACCCATCCTTAGAGGAGTCTGTGTACCTGCAAGTGTTTGGTGCTTGCCCATCTACCTCTTGGGTGATCCCACTGGCTGACAGTCTTATCAAACTGATCACCCAACCTGCTTGGAAGGACCCTGACTCCAGCGAACCAATCCCCAGAAGACCAGATAAAATACTTTTAGCTCCAAAAGACCATCAGCATTGGACCAAAGGTTTAATAATAAATGCCATGTTGGTTTGAGCAGCCATCAAGAAGGAACTGGTGGAAGAAAGTTCCACTGTTCCTCCTCCTAACCGAGAGTCTAGGGTGATGGACAGATTTGGGAAGTGGGTCTGTGCTTCTTTGACCTTTGCCTTACGATCATTGAACTTTTTGGCATACTTCACTGGACTGCAGGATCTGTGTGCGATGAGGTTCAAGATAAAGTAGCCTCCCAGCTTGCCACGCTGGAGTCTATGTCTAACTTGTCCATGGGGCTCATTGCACATGCAGCTGAAGGGATGACTAGGTCAGCGGGTTCAGGCATAGCAATGAGGCGGCACACCTATATGCACCTGTGCGAGTTTGTGGACCCATTCAAGTTTTCGTTTGTCAGTGCTCCGTTTGATGGATCTTTCCTTTTTAGTCCGAAAATTAAAGATACCTTAGCCAGGTGTGCAAAGATGGAAAAACCCTTTCTGCCATGGGCGTATGCCTCAACCGTCCTATTCCAGGAACTAGAGAAGCGGGAAAATGTGGTTCAAAAAACCCTAGGGCCTTTCCAGGACACATGAGGTAGTGACTGCCCTTGGGGCAGAGGGGGAAGTTATAATGAAAGATACTGACCACATGGCAGAGGTGGCCCGCAAAATCAGGGTTCTAGAGATTCCTTCTGAGGGAAACTCTGCCAACACTTCTGAAGGGAGGCCCTATTACTTGCCTCTGGAAGCATTTGGGGAAAGATTGTCCTTGCACCACTGGCCTGGCAGAAGATAACCATAGATGCTTGGGTGTTAACGATCATTACCAGAGGTTACCATGCTCCACTCAATCAGACGATCAGGCAGCTCTGGAAGTTCAAAAGCTACTAGAAAAAAGTCATCCAAGAAGTCCCGCCAGACCAGATAGGGTCTGGATTCTACTCAATGATGTTCTTCGTGTTTCACTGTTGCAGTCATCACACTTGAGTTATCTGCCTGCAAGTAGCCCTCAGTCGGCCCGAATACCAGAGACTTAGTATTTCTGCGTTGGTTGCTGTCGCTCCGGTACTGATGTCAGGTCATCTGGGGTATAAAAACAGGCAGCCGACGCCATTACATCAGTCTTTCTTGCCGAAGAGCCCGAAGCAGAAGCAGTTCACAAGTGCCGGTCGGCTGCTACCTGAATTTTCATTTACAAATTGAATAATCCTTCTAAAGCTAAGTACCCCGTTGGGGATCCTTTTTTCTTGCTCTAACCAATCTCAGAAAAAGTTAACAATTATCTTGCCTGTGGGAAGCAAATACTACACAGAGATTTTCATTCTTACTGTGTCACCTGCTTAGGCCCAGACCACGAATTACCTCTGTCGGTTTTGTGATTTGTTCAACGCCCGAACCATCCGTCGTCGGACACTCTTTGTTGCTAAATTCTTTTACTCTCGATCTCAATATTCCAAAATGGCTTCGATAAGCCATCCGACTACCGATATTCCAAATAAAACTTAAGGTTAAAGACAGAGACAGACCGTATAGGTCCAAAGCTACTGCAGACGCTTCCGCTAAGCTAGTCGCCAGTTCATTGGTACTCATTGAGGCACTTTCGCAACCCCTGTTGCCTGCTTCTATGGATTTGCAGGCCTCTACCGAGACTCATTCGGAGTCCGGTATGCCGCGAGACTCTTCTTCGACTATGGAACCTGCGGATGTCTCTACTTTGGATAGGTCCGGAGCCGCTGTGCAGGCACCAGCTTCTGAGACAGTTTTTCACACTACTGATGTTCGACTCAAACCGACGACTTCTTTTTTATCTAAAACTACTGAGTTTCTTAGGCTTGGAGTACGCGCTATGCCGAGAAAACCGACAAGCCAAGCGCATGCACATCCTCCCATGCCTCAAAGACAAATGCTTAGAATGGCTGAAGACCTTATTACGCTAATTAGGGGAAGTCGGCCTTTCCCTGCTATGAGGAAAAGAGACCAGTCCCCTGCAGCTTCAACAGACCAGGAGTCCGATGACTCTGAGGTATCTGACTGTGAAGACATGCCCTTATTTGCTTATGAGGATTCAGATGCAGAGGAATCCATTCCCTCTGCCTCCCCTCCAGAGGATTTTTCTTTTGGTGAAATCTTACATATCTTAAGAGAGCATTTCCACTGGGAATGCCAAGACTATCCCCAGTCCCAAAAGAGACTCAGAGAATTCCTAGATTTACCACAGCACAGACCTTTAGCTATACCCCCTGTCCTGGATGTTGTTGATGATGTTTTCATGGAATCCAGTCTTACTCCTGATACTTTACTTTCTGCCCCTAGGAAACCAGACAGGTACTACAGAGTACCTGACATTCACAAATTTCTTTTCAGGAATCCTACTGCTGACGCAGAGATCATTTCCCAGGGGCCTAAAGGTATCAAGGCAACTACAGCCAAGAATTGCACCCCTTCAGACAGGGTTTCCAGAGCTTTGGACAGATGGGGTAAGAAGGTATATACCTCTGCAACTCTTGCTGTTAGGGCATTAAATTGTCAGTTTCACATGCTGAAGTACCAGCAACGTATTATGGAACTTATTAAACAAAAAATGACAACCTTTACAGACTGTGCAGAAAATAAGGAATTGCAGGAGCTTATGCACTTTGCAAGCCAAGTCAGCAAGCATACTTGCTGGGCAGCAGTCACTGGTTCTGTACTGAGAAGACATGCTTGGCTCAAGGAGCAGACCTTGCCAGACCATATCAAATCAAAGTTACTAGACGCTCCTTTGAACAAGGACAGTTTGTTTGGCACCAAAGCAGAAGAGGTTCTTAAAATGATGGAAGAAAAAGCTAAGTCTATGCAGACTGTTAAAGAATTCTTATAAGTACAACCCCCTAGATTCAGTAGACATTGCCCTTCCAAACACTGGTCTTTTCCAGCCCATCTCAAAACAGACCCAGGGGAAACCGACCACCCAGATTACAGTCTCAGGGTGTGCAGAGATCTAAGCAATGGAGTGCCCCCACCCCCAAAGCAGGGAGTGGTAAGCCACCTCCCTATGGAAAAAAACTCACAATTACTTCCCCACTCCACTCCCCACCTCTGCCCAATTGCTTGTGCCCCTAGGAGGAAAACCTGCCCTCCATGCAAAGAACTGGATGGCCATCACACAAGACAGATGGTTCCTCAACATTGTATCCCAGGGGTACAAATTTTACTTCCACTCACTGCCAACCCCAAGAGGGTTCCCAGATCTTCCTCCAAACCAGTGGACAGAGGCTCAAAACCAAGTTCTATCCCTGCTCTCCATCAGAGCTATTCAGCCGGTTCCAGTGGGACAGTTAGGTCAAGGATTTTATTTCAGACTCTTCCTGGTACACAGAAAAGAGGGCTGTTGGTGCCCAATCCTGGATCTTTTAATACTCAACACCTTCCTGGTGGTATCAACATTCAAAATGCTTACCCTGCAACAGCTCCTACCCATGCTAGCCAAGGATGCCTGGTTGGTCACCCTAGACTTAAAAGAAGCGTATCTGCACATCCGTATATTGCAGGAAATATCTTTGCTTCAGGGCCGGATCAATGCACTATCAGTTCTCTACACTTCTCTTTGGCTTATCCACTGTGCCCAGAGTATTCACAAAATGCTTGGCTCCAGCCATTGCATATTGCAGGCAGAAAAATATCCAAATGTACCTGTACTTGGACCACTGTCTGATTCAGGCAGACAGTCATGAATTGCTGTTGCAGCACCTGACATTTTTGAAAAATCTTCTCACTTCCCTAGGGTACACCATCAACGAAAAGAAAGCAAAACTGGTACCCAGTCAAAAGATTGTATTCCTGGGAGCAAGCTTGGACACAGCATCCCAGATGGCATTCCTCACTTCAGAAAAACAAATTTATCTGAATCCCTACTTCAAACAAATGGCCACAAGAACCCAGCTGTCTGCAAGAAATATTCTGCAGGCTCTAGGGTTCATGGCCTCATGTATACTGCTAATTCCATATGCAAGACTGCATATGAAGAAACTTCAGTGGTACTTAAAAAGTCTTTGGTGCCAACATTCTCAGGACCTGGAAACAGTCATTTCTTTCATACCCTGTCTAAGGACAGAGTTTCTTTGGTGGGCAGATGCATGCGACCACAACAGGGGACTTCCCTTTACTCAACCCCATGTCGCCCAGACCCTGACCACAGACACATCAGACTATGCCTGGGGGGCACACATGGATAGCAAGTGCATTCAGGGCCACTGGAGCCCAAGTCAAATTCATCTGCACATCAACCAAAAAGAGATGCTAGCAGTGCAGCATGCTCTAACAGCTTTTCGATCCCTCCTCTCCAGGACACCTGCTAATAAAAACAGACAACACCACAGTTATGTGGTACATCAACAAGCGGGGGGAACCCATTCTTACCCACTCTGCAGGCTAACCATGGCCCTGTGGCACACAGCCTTGGACATGCGGCTCCATCTGCAAGCTCAATTCCTCACCAGGCAAACAACACTCACTGGCAGACGACTTAAGCAGAAATCTTCTAGACCCACACGAGTGGCAATTAGAGCCCAGCACCTTCAACCTTCTGATCCAGAAATGGGGGACCCCAGAGCTGGATCTCTTTGCCTTCCAATGCAATCACCTGCTCAGCAAATTCTGCACCAAGGCACCTCGCAGCAGGGCCTGGAAAGTGGATGCATCTCTCAATCTATGCCTTTTCCCCTCTGCCCCTTCTCTCGAGTGTTGCTCAAGATAAGACTGGACAGACCAAGGACAATTTTGATTGCCCCGGACTGGCCACGTCAGCACTGCTACCCACTCCTGTGCAGCCTGTCACGGTGCCACCCTGGCACCTACACCAAAACCCAACCCTGCTCTCTCAGCAGGGGGGACAGATCTTGCATCCGCAACTGCAAATCCAAAATCTTGCAGCCTGACTTATTCCTTGAATTCTTCCCCAGTAATCAGCCTAAGCAAGCAGGTGCTGGACGTCATCCGTGAAGACAGAAGACCCAGTACAAGGAAATCTTATGCTGATAAGTGGAAAAGGTACTGCTCCTGGGTTCAGTCCAAAGGGGAAGACACAACTCTGCCCTCCCTGCCTTTGATCCTGAATTACTTAGCAGATTTACTCCACAAAGGCCTATCCTTCTCCTCCGTTAAGATCCATGCCTCTGCCATTTCGGCACATTACAGCACTGAGCCCACCTCTTTTCTCTCACCCTCTTATCAAACATTTCCTGAGAGGGTCTAACAACTTAAGGCCGCCGAGGAGAGCACCCTCCCCTGCTTGTCACCTTAACTTTGCATTGGAAAAGCTCACGTTACCTCCATTTGAGCCTGCAACGTCAGCAGAGTTAAAATTCCTCTCTTGGAAAACAGCCTTGCTTCTGGCCATCACTTCAGCTAGGAGTGTCTGAGCTACAAGCACTTATGGCTGTGGAACCCTTCATTATTTTCCATGCTGACAGGGTTTTCCTCAGGACTAACCCTTCCTTTAAGCCTAAAGTGGTGTCCAGTATGGCTCTAAACCAATTTACCCATTTGCCAACTTTTTTCCCAATCCTCAAAATAAAGGGAAAGGATCCTGCACTCCTTGGACATGCACAGACAGCTCAGACTCTACCTTGATAGGACTAAGCCCTTCAGGAGATCTGACCAGTTACTAGTCAGCTTTGCATCAGGTGCAGAGGGCAAGGCCATTTCAAAGCAAACAATTTCCAAATGGATAGCACACTGCATCCATTTCTGCTACAAGCACCATGGGAAAACAACCCCTCAGGGGGTCAGAACACATTCCACTAGGGCAACTTCTACCTCTACACCATTCCGCATTGGAGTCCCTACCAGAGACACCCTGGAAGCTGCTACCTGGAGTTTTGTACACACCTTCACCAAACATTACCACCTGCCTATCGTTTCCAAATCCAGGGTGGGTTTTGCAACTGCAGTCCTGCAGGGCATATTAGCCAGCCCCAGTTTTTCTTGACTGCCTCCACCCTTCTTCAGCTTTGGAAATCAACCCAAGTGTGATGAAGGCAACAGTAAAACATGAAGAACATAGTATAGTTCTGTACACTTACCATAAATGTAGATGTTCAAGTGATTTCACTGTTGCAGTCCTGGTTTACGTCCCTTCAACCCCCTTGTCTCTCACCTTTCTATGTCCTTTTCTCACCCTTTCTGGGGTTTTGGTATTGGTATTTACTTTTTACTGGTGTTTTTTCCCCTCCATAACTTAGCTCCCTATTTGGGGGACTTCTGACATTTGGGGCAAGAAAAACTGATGTAATGGCATCGGCTGCCTGTTTTTATACCCCTGACGACCTGATGTCAGTACTGGAGCGACAGCAACTGATGCAGAAATACTAAGTCTCTGATATTCGGGCTGACTGAGGGCTATCTGCAGGTAGATAAACCCAAGTGTGATGACTGCACCAGTGAATACACTCGAACATCTACATTTATGGTAAGTGTACACAACTGTACTTTCTTTTTGGTGCCAGAAAAGACAAGGAACCTAGAGACCAATTTTGGATCTCAGCATTCTAAAAAAAAGGTTGTTCAACAGCCAAAATTCTGGATAGTCATGGTTCAGTCTGATGTTGTTCGTGTTTCACTGTTGCAGTCATTACATCTGGGTAATCTGCTGGCAGGTTGCCCTCAGTCGGCCTGATTAACAAAGTCTTGGGTCCTGCATCGGTAGCTGTCCCTTCTTCCATGACGTCAGGTCATCAAGGATACAAAACATGCAGCCGACGCCATTACATCAGTTTTTCTTGCCGTACGGTTCCCAAAGCAGAAGCAGTTCGCAAGTGCCAGTCGGCCGACTCCTGAAATTTTTGTTTTCGAGTTTCAGAACAGAAGTCTTCAACTTAAAGCTAAGTACCCCATTGGGGAAACTTTTTCTTGCTCCTTACCGATGTCAGTAAAAGTTAATTGCATTACTTGTGGAAAGCAAATACCTCATAAAGATTTTCATACGTACTGTATTCCTTGCCTAGGCCCTGACCACGACGTGCCTTGCTGTCGGTTTTGTGCTTTATTTAATCAGCACACTATCCGTCGTCAGCACATTTTTTGCCTCTAAATATTTCGGTTCTCGGTTTAATTAACCAGAAATGTCATCGGTTAGCCATCCGACTACTGGAATTCCGAAAAAACGCAAAGATAAAGACAGAGACAGGTCGCCGAGGTCCAAAACTGCCGACGACGCTTCTCCTAAGCCAGTCGCCAGTTCGCCGGTACTCAGTGAGGTGCTTTTGCAGCCCCTGATACCCGCTACTTCTGATTCGCAGGCCTCTACTGAGACCCATTTGGAGTCCGGTATGCCACGAGATGCTTCACCTATGGAACCCTTGGATGGGTCCGGAGCCACTGTGCAAGCACCAGCTTCTGAGGGTGTATTCAGGCCTACAGACTTGCATATTAAGTCAACACCACCTTCATTACTAAGGCCTAAATCTCGATCTGTGTCTAAAAAAAATGATGCCCAGGCCACATGTTCAGGCCCCTATGCCTAAAAAACAAATGATCAAAATGGCTGAAGATCTGATTACTCTAATCAGGGGTAGTCAACCCCCCCCCCCCTCTGTAGGAGGCCTAGGGATGAGCTTGATTATGAATCTTCCCATCAGGATTCTGTTTCTTCTGACTCTTCTAATGACCTGGATTTGTCCATATCTACTTATGAGGATTCTGATGCAGAGGATTCCATTCCCTCTGCTTCCCCTCCTGAGGATTTCTCTTTTGGGGAAACTTTACATACTTTAAGGGAGCATTTCTGCTGGGAAAGTCAGGAATTTTCTGATTCAAAAAAAGAGGCTTAGGGATTTTCTTCTTCTACCTCAGCATAGGCCTTTGGCTATACCTCCTGTACTAGACATTGTTGATGATGTGTTCTTGGAATCCAGTTTGGCCCCTGATTCCCTGCCTTCGGCTCCTAGTAAACCTGACAGATACTGCAGGGTTCCTGAGTCCCACAAGTTCCTTTTCAAAAATCCTGTTGCAGATCCAGAAACCATTTGTCAGGGGCCCAAGGGCATTAAGACTTCTACTGCTAGAAATACTACCCCTTCTGATAGATAGTCCAGGGCACTGGATAGATGGGGTAAAAATGTTTATACTTCTGCAACCTTGGCAATTAGAGCTTTAAACTGCCAATTTCATATGTTAAAATATCAACAGCATATTATTGGACTGCTTAAACAGAAAATGATGTTGATTCCTGATTGTGTGGAAAATAAAGATTTACAGTATTTAATGCATTCTGCTGAACAAGTTGGAAAACATACTTTGCAATGTGGTTTTGATTCTTTAGAGGCCTCCTGCAGGGCTGCTGTTACTGGGTCTGTGCTTATAAGTCATGCTTGGCTTAAGGAGCAATCTTTGCCTGATCATGTTAAAGCTAAATTGTTGGATGCTCCTTTAAATCAGGACTGTGTGTTTGGCAATAAGGCTGAAGAAGTTCTAAAAAAGATGGAAAATAAAGCTAAATCTATGCAAACTGTTAAAGATTTCTTACAAGTGCAACCTACAAGATTTAGTAGGCACTGGCCTACTAAGAATTGGTCTTTTCCAGCCCCTTCCAGATCCTCTCAAGCCAAACCCAGAAACAGCAAAAACCCCAGGTTTCAGTCCCAGGGGACTCAAACCCCAGGTTTCAGTCCCAGGGGACTCTTGGAACGAAGCAGTGGGGGGGGCCTCAACTTCCAAATCTGGAAATAACAAGACACTCCCCCCTATGGTAAACAGTCTCAATGACTTCCTTTTAAAATGACCAAGCACTTACCTTTTAACCACCCCTTTGGGGGGAAAGATTGCTCTTCATGCAAAGAACTGGGAACTCATAACCCAGGACAAATGGGTTCTAAATATAGTGTCGCAAGGATACAGATTTCATTTCCACACGTTGCCAACACCAAGCGGGTGGCCAGACCTGCCCCCAAATCAGTGGGCAGAGGCTCAAAACCAAGTACTTTCCCTCTTAAACATGGGGACTATTCAGCCGGTACCAGAAGAGGAAAAGGGACAAGGTTTCTATTCCAGGCTTTTTCCTGGTACCCAGAAAAGACAAATCATGACGCCCAATCCTGGATCTGTTTACTCTAAACACCTTTCTGGAGATTCCAAAATTCAAGATGCTGACTCTTCACCAGTTACTTCCTATGCTAGGCAAAGATGCCTGGTTGGCAACTCTAGATTTAAAAGAAGCATACCTGCATATCCCAATCAGGGAATCTTGCAAAAGATACCTACGCTTCAAAGCAGGCTACATGCATTATCAGTTCTGTGCACTGCCCTTTGGCTTGTCTCTCTGCACCCAGGGTATTCACAAAGTGCCTGGCTCCAGTAATTGCATTTTGCAGGCAAAGAAATATTCAAATATATCCATACCTGGACGATTGTCTAATTCAGGCAGAAAACCAGGGAATACTTCTAAATCATCTGGCATTTTTAAAAAGGGTTCTAACTTGTCTGGGGTACACCATAAACGAAAAGAAATCACAACTGGTACCCTGTCAACAGATTACATTCCTGGGTGCAAGCTTGAATACAACTGCCCAGATGGCTTTCCTCACACCAGAGAAGCAAATTCATTTGGTAACTTACTTCAAACAAGTGGCCACAAAACCCTGCTATCTGCAAGACAAATACTGCAAGCTTTGGGATTCATGGTCTCCTGCATTCTTCTAATTCCATATGCAAGACTGCATATGAGGAAACTACAGTGGTACTTAAAAAGTCTATGGAGTCAACATTGTCACAGCCTGGAAACAATGATTCCTATCATACCTTGCCTACGCCTGGAGTTCCTATGGTGGGCAGAGGCCTGCCACCAAAACAAGGGACTGCCATTCACACTACCCCCTGCCACCCAAACCCTAACTACAGATGCATCAGACTATGCATGGGGGGCTCACCTGGCAGGGAAGTGCATTCAGGGCAAATGGAACCCAAATCAAATGCACCTACATATCAATCAAAAATAAATGTTAGCTGTACAGAATGCTCTGACAGCCTTCAAGGACTACATTCTTCCAGGACAACTAATGGTAAAGACGGACAACTCCACGGTTATGTGGTACATAAATAAGCAGGGGGGTACACATTCCTACCCCCCTCTGCAGACTAGCCATGGCATTGTGGAACACAGCCTTGAGCTTCCAAGTGCACCTACAAGCTCAATTACTGCCAGGAAAATTGAATACACTGGCAGACGGACTAAGCAGAAAACTCATGGACCCACACGAGTGGCAACTGGAACCACAGATTTTCAACATGTTGACAAGCAAATGGGGGAGCACAGGCATAGATCTATTTGCCTCCCCCTAGAACTACCAGTTGGACAAGTTTTGCACAACGGCTCCCCACAAACAAGCCTGTAAAATAGATGCTCTCTCCTTCAGCTGGAAAAACCTATCAGTCTACGCCTTTCTCCATCTGCCTCTGCTCTCCAAAGTTCTGCTAAAAGTCAAACAGGACAAACCAAGGATGATTTTGATTGCTCCAGACTGGCTGCGCCAACACTGGTACCCACTCCTGCTCAGTGTGTCGGAAATATCACCATGACCCCTTCCTTGCTGTCTCAGCAGGAGAACCAAATTCTGCACCCTCAGCTTCCAACATTGAACCTTGCAGCCTAGCTAATCACTTAAATTCACCCTCATCATCCCTCAACAAACCTGTGATGGATGTCATCTTAGAGGCGAGAAGACCTAGTTCTAGAAAATCTTATGCTGACAAATGGAAAAGATTCTGTGCCTGGAACCAATCTTTAGGGATGAGCACAGCAGCGCCCAATTTACCTCAGATTTTGCAATACTTAACTGAGATGCTTCACAAGGGCCTGTCTTTTTCCTCTATTAAAATCCACACCTCAGCTATTTCAGCTCACTATAACACAGAACCACCCCTCTTCTCTCATCCTGTGCTCAAGCAGTATCTCAGAGGGGCAAAAAACTTGAGACCACCCAGGAGAGCTCCTACCCCTGCCTGGGACCTTAACTTTGTTTTGGAGAAACTCACTCTACCTCCTTTCAAGCCAGCTGCTACTGCAGACTTAAAATTTCTTTCTTGGCAAACAGTCTTCCTTTTAGCAATCACTTCAGCTAGAAGGATATCTGAATTACAGGCCCTTATGGCAGTGGAGCCTTTCATCATCTTTCATGCGGACAGGGTATCTCTCAGGACCAATCCATCCTTCATGCCCAAGGTGGTTTCCAGTGTGGCTCTTAAGCAGTCCATTCATTTGCCAACCTTCTTTCCCAATCCACAGAACAAAAGGGAATGGATTCTGCATTCCTTGGATGTGCACAGACAACTTAGATTCTACATGGACAAGACTAAATCTTGAAGGAAATCTGAACAATTGCTGGTAGCATTTGCTGCTGGAGCAGAGGGGAAGGCTATTTCAAAACAAACCATTTCTAAATGGATAAGCCATTGCATTAATTTCTGCTATAAGCACCATGGAAAACCTATCCCCCAGGGGATCAGATCTCACTCCACCAGGGCTGCATCTACTTTTGCAGCCTTTCTCAGATGTGTTCCTACCTGGGATATTCTAGAAGCTGCTACCTGGAGTTCTGTTCATACTTTCACCAAGCATTATCATTTACCAATTTTCTCTAAATCCAGAGCTGGCTTTGCCACTGCTGTCTTTCAGGACCATATAGCTGGCCCTAAAGCTGTATAAACTCCTCCTCCCAACCATAGCTTTGGGAATCTACCCAAATGTAATGACTGGAACAGTGAAACACGAAGAACATAGTACATTTGTGTGCAATTACCATAAATGTAGATATTCGAGTGTATTCACTGTTGCAGTCCTGGTTACCCTCCCTCCAACCCCCTACTTTTCTCTGGCTATACCTCTACTTTCCTTTACTATGCTTAAAAGTCTTTTTGGTGTATTTGTTTTTGGTTGGAGGTATAATTTTGTGTTTTTAATTTTATTTGCTCCCGATTAGGGGGGCATCTGACATCTGGGGCAAGAAAAACTGGTGCAATGGTGTCGGCTGCATGTTTTATACCCCTTATGACCTGATGTCATGGAAGAAGGGACAGCTACCGACGCAGGACCCAAGACTTTGTTAATCAGGCTGACTGAGGGCAACATGCCAGCAGATTACCCAAATGTAATGACTGCAACAGTGAATACACTCGAACATCTACATTTATGGTTAGTGTACACAGCTGTACTTTCTTCGCTTCTTAGGGAAAGATGATTGGATGTGCTGTGTAGACCTGCAGGACGCATATTACCACATAAAAATGGACAAGTGCTCCAGGAGGTTCCTCTGCTTCTGGCTGGGACCCAGTCATTATCAGATGTTCTTCGTGTTTCACTGTTGCCATCATCACTTGTCGGTTATCCCTACTGGGTAGCCCTCGGCTGGCCTGAATACCAGAGTAAAGGATTTCCCTCCTGCATCGGCTGTTCTGAGACTGTGGCTAATGTTAGGTCATCAGGGCTATAAAGGGTGACAGCGGACGCCATTACCTCAGTCTTTCTTGCCGTGGAGCTCGAAGCAGAAGCAGTTTTGGAAGTATGTTGCTCAGCCGTTGCCAGAGTGAGGAAAACCGTCTAAAGCTAAGTACTCCATTGGGGAACATTTTCTTACTTTTAACCAATGTCAGAGAAAGTCAATAATTGTCTCCGTTGTGGAAAGCAGATCCCACACCAAGACTTCCATTACCTCTGCGTCACTTGTTTAGGCCCAGACCATGATGCCCCCGGGTGTCGGTTCTGTGCCCTGTTTAATGCTAGAACCATAAGAAGAAGAGTTGAAATTATAGCTAGGCATTTTAGTGAGTCTTTTTCTCAATGCGATATGGCATTGGTCTCTCAACCAGCAAAGGACTTTCCTAGAAAAAAGAAAGACAAGGATAAAGATAGGCTTCTAAAAGTTAGGCCCTCTGATGACTAAGGTCAAAAGTTTCGTATTTTTCAACTTAATGCTACAGATGAACTCAGTGAAGCACATTCACAGTCCCTGATGCCAGCTGAGGAACCATCACAGTCCTCTACTGAGACCCGTTCGGAGTCTGGTACGCTGCCAGATCCACCTCCCCCTGCCGGTATGTCGCCTCATTCTCACGTGGTTGGGTCTGGAACCGCTTTTCAGGCACCATCTTCCACTGAGACACCTCCGACTAATGAAGACAGACTCAGACCGACAACAACTCTGCTAGTTAAGCTCACTTTGTATAAGACTACCGACCCATCCAGGCCCAAGTCTAAGACTACCCCCATAAAGGTCTCTCCCCAAGGACCCAGCCAGCAACCTACACCTAGCCAGCCTGCCCTTCAAGTCGCAGCAACTGCTCAGAATGGCAGAAGACTTGATGACTGTTATTACAGGAAGCCTGCCCCACCCTCCCACCCCAGCCAAACGAAAAAAGGACACCTCCCCTGAGGTCCTCTCTGACCAGGAATCAAAAGAATCTGTCTTTGAAGAGTCAGACATGGAAGACCAACCCTTTGCAGCATTTGAGGACTCTGATGCTGATGACCCCATTCCATCTGCACCCCGCCGACCTTTTTTTTTTGGGAAAACCTTAATCTCAGAGAACACTTTCATTGGAAGGCCCAGGATTATCCTCAGTCTAAGAAGAGACTGAGAGAGTTCCTTGACCTGCCCCAGCATAAACTTCTGGCCATTCTGCCTATCCTGGATGTAGTGGAGGATGTTTTTCTAGAATCTGCCTGTTCACCAGATTTTCTTCCCCCAGCACCCAGGAATCCAGACAGATATTACAGGGTGCAAGATACCCACAAATATATTTTCAAAAACCCTACTGCAGACCCTGAAGTCATTACTCAAGGCCCTGAGGGAGCTAGGGCAAGCTCATCTAAAGGACCTCATACAGTCTAGCTCTCAGGTAGCCAAACACTCTTTGCGTTGTGGTTTTGATGCCTTAGAAGCTTCTACCAGGGCTGCAGTCACAGACTGAGTAATCAGAAGGCATGCCTGGTTAATGGAGCAACCTTTGCCTGCCCAGGTAAAATCCAAACTGCTAGACACCCCCTTAGGTAAAGACCAGTTGTTTGGACCTAAAGCGGAAGAGGCCATTAAGAAAATGGAGGACAAAGCCAAGTCCATGCAAACTGTCAAGGACTTCTTACAGGTGCAACCTCCCAGGTTCAGCAGAAACTTTCCTGCTAAACACTGGTCCTTTCCCTCTCAGACAAAGCCAGTCCAGAGAAAGGGATGCAGAGACAGAATCCCTAGGCATCAGTCCCATAGCCATCAAAGATCCAGGCAGTAGTCCACTGCTGCTCCTAGGCAAGGGAGGTCTAAACCAACTTCCTTCTCCAAGGACTCTCAGTGGCTCTCTCCCCTCCCCTCTGCCCCTCATGTCACCAAACAGACTAGTAGGAAGACTTTCCTTCTTTCTAGAATACTGGAAACCATCACCTCAGATCTATGGGTCCTGAAAATTATTACCAGCGGGTACAGATTCTATTTCAATGAAAAGCCAAAAAGGTCAGGATTCCCAGACATCCCTGCAAATCAGAGGACAGAAACTATTCATCAGATCAGAAAGCTTTATGCCCAGGGTGCTGTAGAACCTATACAAAAGGAACAGACTGGAAAAGGATTTTATTCAAGACTGTTCCTGGTTCCCAGAAAAGAGGGCATCTGGTGCCCTATCCTAGACCTCTCCACACTGCATCCACAATCCTGCAGGGCATGCTAGCATCCCCATAATCTATATAGCATGCCTCCAACCACTTCCTCAGCTTTGGGAATCTTCCCACAAGTAACGACTGCAGCAGTAAAGCACGAAGAACATAGTATAGTTGTGTACACTTAACATAAATGTAGATGTTCAAGTGTATTCACTGTTGCAGTCCTGTTTCCTTCCCACCTTCCCCCGTAATACTTTATCCTCTTAAGGGCTCCTGAGTATTGGGAGGACAAGAAAAAATGATGTAATGCTGTTGGCTGTCACCGTTTATAGCCCTGATGACCTGACATCAGCCACAGTCTCAGAACAGCCGACGCAGGAGGGAAATCTTTTACTCTGGTATTCAGGCTAGCTGAGGGCTACCCAGCAGGGATAACCCACAAGTGATGGCTGCAACAGTGAATACACTCGAACATTTACATTTATGGTAAGTGTACACAACTGTACTTTCTGAGCCCTCTGATGTTATGTAGTCCTATCTCGCCGTACTTCTTGCTGATTGGGTTCAGAGCCAATCCTCGACTCCAACTCAGCCAAATACTAAAGCTCGAGAGCTTTCAGTGGCTCAAGGCTAATCCCTGTCCCATGATGCCCCAGGCTACATCCCCAGATCTTGTTTGCCCCGCAAGCTTTGAGACATTTCTTCAGTTGGCTCGTTGGCTTATAAATATAACTTTTTCAATTATTTGGTCTTTTTCTAACTAGTTGTACTGTTTTTTCTTCCCTATTTCCCCCTAACTGCTAGCTGTTTGTGTTAGAACCCCTTTTAAGTCTTTCCACCCTTTTTTAGAGAGTGCCGTTTTAGTTAGAGGCCTCTCTCGGCCCCTTAAGTTCAGGGCTGTTTTTTTTCCCAGGTCAGAACCCATTTAAGTTAGAGGGTTCTGCCCTTTTTCCCCTTTTGGTAGTATCCTTTTTCAGTCAGAGGATTCTCTTTCAAAAAAAAAAAAGTTTTAAATTAGCTTAGTAGTTTGTTACTGGTTTTGTCTGTAATGTCCAAGGAGAGTTCTTAGGACTCCTCTAAAGAACCCAAGGAGCATAAGCCTTCTGGGTTCAAAAAATGTGTAAAGTGTGCTGGAAAGATGTCGTTGACAGATGTGCACACTAATTGTGTTTACTGTCTCTGTGCCATGCATCTGCAAGACCCTTGCACTATTTGTCACAGTTTTAGTAGTAGAGTTCTGCAGGAGCATAAAACTAAGTTAATCGCCAAAGGTCTTCTTCTCGTATAGCAAGCTTTGGATGAGGGCTCTAAGTCATCTAGAAAGAGGCCAGCTTCCGGTCCAGATTCAGAACCACGCAAAAAGACTTCGGAACCGAGGGCTGTCTGCTCCGACAAGTCTGCATCACCAACCTCTTTGGCGCCATTATTGTCAAAGGAGCCAAGTGAGGTTTCTACTCATCGGACCCCAGCTTTGGATCTGATGGCGGTGTCACCAGTCTTGAGCTCCCATATTGGAGTCTAGGAGATCTCTCTCTTTGTCCACCCGCTCCTCCAGGAGTCTTTCAGATGATGATGTAGAGCAGGTGGTAAAGGGATTGCTACACACACTGGCCCTGGCTAAATTGCCAGGCCATAAGGCATCGGAGCCGCCTGTCTCCACTCCACTTTCTTTGATTCTTCCTCCAATTAACATAGAGTCTTTGGAGCCGGAGGGTATGGATCCGATTATAGTGGAACCGTCGGCCCCAAGACCCTTGCCGGCTTCTTCGGTTCCAACTTCAGCTCTGGTGTCTTCGGCTCTATCCAGTGCCGAGACATCTGGGAGTCGATGCTCTCTGGTCAGCTCTGCGGGTGAGAGTCGGCGTGGTATGTCTTCTGATCTGACTCTCCCTCTTGGTGCTTGGGCGCGGTTGAGCTCAGCGCCTACCTCTGCCTCGGAACTGCCTCCTCCTCCTCCTTGGAGCCGATCTCCAGCATCCTCGGTGTGGAGGTCTTCTCTGGAGCGGGGTGGGGGTGTTTTCGGGGCAGCGGAGAGGATGCTGTCCCCTCAGATGGCACCACTTTTGGATCCACTCCTTATTCCCCACCAGGTGCCTGTGTCTGTCTGTTCTCCACCTCCTCCTAAGCATAGAGATCCGGAGCCCCAGGTGACCACCGTGGGTGGTGCCCCCTCTTCCAGGACTTCTGAGTATCCCTCGGAGGATGTTCCCAGGAAGAGGCTTTGCAAGAGGAAGCACATTGACTCCCTTGAGTCAGTCACTTCAGATACTGATTTGGATGAATCCGAGGGGTCCCCAAGATCCCCCTCTGAGGATGTCTCCTTTGCAGACATCCTGGAAATCCTGAAACAAAGGGGTGATTGGCAGCCCATCAACCCTTCAGAGGACGATTCAGTATACTTGGAGGTTTTCGGATCTCACCCTTCCACCTCCTGGGTGACTCCTTACGACAAATTATTAATGGTAATTTCCAGGAAAGCATGGACTTCGCCGGACACTGTGGAGCCTGTTCCGAGGAGGCCAAACAAATTTATTACGGCCCTTAAAGAAAGGAATTTTTAACAAAAGGAGTCCCCGTAGATGCCATGCTGGTGGCGGCAACCACGAAGAAGGAACAGTCAGAAAAACCGTCAGAAACCTCCTCATCTATCCATCTTCCTAATAAAGAGTCTAGGACTATGGATAGATATGGCAAGCGCATGTTCTCTTCAGCGACCTTCACCTTGCGGTCACTGAACTATTTATCCCATTTTACTAGACTTCAAAAGGGATCTTATCAAAGAACTAGGAGATACCCTTCAAGGAGCAGTAGCTGCGGGGTCCACAGATAAGGTGGCCTCACAGCTAGCCACCCTTTCCTCTATCGCAAACTCCTCCATGAGGCTAATCTCCTATGCAGCTGGCAGAGTGAGTAGAGCGGCGGCATCAGGAATCTTTCTCAGGAGACATTCCTGGATGCACCTTTGTAACTTTGCTGACTCTTCCAAGTCTTCATTTACCAACGCCCCTTTTGATGGTTCAGCCTTGTTTGGACCTGTGCTAAAAGAGACACTGACCAGGTGCAAGAAGGATGGGAAAACCTTATCTGCCATGGGAGTCCGTTTTTCTTGGCCCTTCCAGACCTTATCCCAAAGGTGAAAAGGGCTGGAAAATGTGGTTCCGCAAATCCCAAAAAGGTTTCTTTGATGCACGTGACTATTCTTCCCCTAGGGGCAGAGGGGGGAGTTATAACAGAAAACGCTGCCCTTGCGGCAGAGTGGGTCCGCAGAATCAGGGTGACAGGGAGATCTTCTCTGATGGGCCCTACCAGCGCTCCTGAAAGGAGACCCGCCTGTCCTTCTCTGGAGGCAGTCGGGAGTTGCCTATTATTCTACCCAAACACCTGGCAACAAATTTCCCAAGATAAATGGGTACAAGAGATAATATCCAGAGGTTACCTCATTCCTTTTTCTTCCACCCCTCCAAAACAAAAGTCCTTACCAGACATTCCACCCACACAAAAGGACTTGGCAACTCTAGAGATTCAATTGTTGCTAGACAAAAGAGGTCCTTGCAAACCAGATAGGATCTGGGACTTACTCAAGGTTCTTTTTAATGCCAAAAAAAGACAAGGGACTGGAGATCCATCTAGATCTCAGCAGATTAAACAAATCTGTAAAGAAACAGCACAAATAAAAAAAAGAGGGTTATGCTACTCAACGCCAGGAGTTTAAATCTCAAAATACACGTGCTCAAAGCACTCCTCAGTATGGAGAACGTCAACATCTGTGCAGTAACTGAAACCTGGTTCAAGGCTCCACAGAGCACCCCAGCACTACTGGGCTACAACTCATACCACACATTTCGGCCACATAACATGGACTGAAACACAAAAGGAGGGGGTGTATCCATATTCATCAAGGATACCTACACCTCCAGGTTAGTGGCGCAACATGATACCTCTGAGATCATCCATGTGCAACTAACATCAGGCAAATCTGCAATGCAAATTTTGGCCTGCTACAGATCACCCTCCATGACCCAGAGCCACCACTCCGCCTTTCTGAAGACACTGGAAAACATGAAGGTCCTACCGAACACCCTGATATTGGGCGATTTCAATTACCCTACCGTTAACTGGGAAAACTACTCAAGTACAAACTCCCAGGTCCAGCACTTCCTGGAATTTATCTACTCAAATGCCTTGGATCAGCTGGTAAACTCCCCTACCAGAGGTGAAGACATATTGGACCTGGTCATCACCAACATGAGTGACAGGTATTCCGCACCGGAGGTCAACCCGTCACTGGTTAGATCAGAACATAAACTAATCACTCTGGATGTCCACACCACACCACCAACCCCAACCAAGGAAACCACAGTGAAAAACTTTTCTATAGCAAACTTCACCTTACTTAAGCCAGAGGTGATAAGTTTCACAGCACCCACGCTAAAGGATAACAGTGTCCAAGATGCAGGAACCTTTACAAATGCACTCTATGAGCACTTACAATGATGCATGGATCGTGCCATCCCTAGCAAAACCAAGACTCACTCCCCTAAGAGAAGGAAAACCAGTCTGGTGGACCCCTGCCATAAACAGGCTATACAATAGATGAAGGAAACTAGTTCAGAAAAAAGCAAATCCCAAGAAGGAAAGACATCCCTGATCAGTATCAGTAAGAAACTAAGGTCCCTCATAAAATCTTCCAAGGCTAACTTCGAAAGAAAAATAGCCAAGGATTCAAAAGATAACCACAAAGCCTTCTTTAGCTATGTCAAGAATCTAAGTGGCAACTCACAGATATGCTCTGAGCTAGTGCAAAATATCACAAAATATACTGAACCTACTGATATTGCCAACATCCTGACAGATAGATTCAGTGCAAACTTCACCCCCCTCTCACCCGCAAAAGGGCCCACAACAGTACCGGAAAAGTGTAGTGTCCTGGAAATCACAGGCGCACAGGTGAAAACAGCCCTTTCAAAAGCACAGCGTCAGTGGAGCCAGATGGTGTCCCAGGCTGCGTCTTGCATGAAATACAGAACGAAGTAACCCCCCACCTAAACACACTGTTCAACTTCAGGCTCTCCACAGGCTAATGCCCATAGCATAGCATATACTTCTCAGAAGTACAGGCAAGCACGGAAGGGCTGTGGCTGACTAAGTTTGCAGACGACTGCAGACTGGGTGCTATAATAGAGTTTCCGGCTGACATGGAGATCCTCCAGAAGGGCCTAAATGAGACTGATGCATGGTGTCGAAGCCATGGTCTCAAGCTAAATGCAAATAAATGCGTAGTAATCCCCTTTGGAAAAAACAGAGTACCCGCAAGCTACAACATAGGAGGTAATCCCCTGAAATCTGAAGAAGAAATAAGGGATCTAGGGACCCAAGTAGATGGTCAGCTTTCCTTTGATAACCATGTTGCCAAAGTGGTTAGAAAATCCTTCTATGTGACCCATCTGATCACAAAAGGGTTCGCATCAAGATCTAAGGATGTAATGGTGCCCCTCTACTCTTCCCTCATCAGACCCATTATTGAGTACAATGCACCAGTTGGAATGTACCTGGCTAGACATCTCCAGCAGCTGGAGAGACCACAGAGGTACCTAACCAAGTGGATTACTGGCCTCAAACAGTTGCCCTATGCAGCACGATTGAAAAAGCTAAGACTGTTCTCTGTTGCATACCGCTGTCTCAGAGGCGATCTCTGTGTAACATACAGAGCCATGTCCAACCCAGAATTGTTGAACATGCTCCATCTTTGCAAAACCAAATCTACTCGAGCTACACGCTCTAGGGATATAAACCTCAACACAACAATGAATAGAACATGCTGGAGGGATAGATTCCCTTTGCAGAGACTTCCCTTACTATGGAACAGGGTCCCGATCTACATAAGACAGAGCCCCTCACTATCACTCTTCAAGAGGAACCTTGATGAGTGGATGGGTAACAGAAAGTTCACACCGGGGATCACACCAACAACACTACTAGATAGGGGCCAAGGGTACTAGCTGCTAGTACAAGGGTCTAGGGAACTACTAAAGGGGCGGTGAATACCGCACAACGTGGCTGGGCTAATATATGCCTTCGGGCAGATAGCCCAGTACCAACCTATGAATGGCACACAGCAACGGTTATTCCGCTCCACAAAGGAGGGGCCACAACTGACCCTGGTAACTATCGCCCCATAAGCCTGACTAGCCTAGTCTGCAAGGCTATGGAGCACATCATCATGGAACTCATTAACAAAGACATTGGGAACCTCCAAACACTTGACCCGACCCAGTGTTTGCTTTGTTAAGGGCAGATCTTGCCTACTAAACCTGGTTGACTTCTTCGAGACAGTCACTAAGGCCATAGATGAGGGGAAGGTGGTTCACACAGCCTACCTTGACCTCGCTAAGGCTTTTGACACCATTCCCCACTTGGGAATTATAGAAAAACTCACCAGCCTGAACATAAACCCCTACGTCACGAGATGGGTTGCCAACTGGCTTACAGACAGAACTCACATGGTAAGAATAGCGGGCTCCAGGTCTGACTCTAAACCAGTCACAAGTGGTGTCCCACAAGGCTCGGTCCTGGGACTCCTACTGTTTGGCATATACTTCTCAGAAGTACAGGCAAACACAGGAGGACTATGGCTAACCAAGTTCGCCGATGACTGCAAACTGGGAGCCATAATTGACTCTCTGGCTGACACTGACATTCTCCAAAAGGACCTTACTGAGACGGACACCTATTGTCAAAGTCATGGTGTCAAGCTAAATGCCAAAAAATGCATAGTCATCCCGTTTGGGAAAAACAAAACACCCATGAATTACCACATAGGTGGCAGCCTCCTTAATACCGAAGAGGTAATAAGAGATCTGGGGACCCAGGTAGATAGTACTCTCTCCTTTGACAATCATATTGCCAAAGTAGTTAGGAAATCCTTCTATGTAGCCCATCTAATTACTAAAGGGTTCGTATCTAGTAATAGAGGTTATAGTGCTCCTCTACTCGTCACTCATCAGACCCATCCGAGACTACATTGCCCCATTTGGGATGTACCTCACAAGACACTTCCAACAGCTGGAAAGACCACAAAAGTACTTCACCAAGAGGATTACTGGCCTCAAACATATGTCCTATGCAGCCCGACTGGAAAAACTCCGGCTGTACTCAGTGGCATATCGCTTACTCAAAGGTGATCTCTGCCTGACTTACAAAGCCATGTCCAACTCCGAATTGATGGACATGCTCCACCTAAAGAAATCCAAGTCACTGCGAGCCACACACTCTAGTGAGCTAAACCTCGCCACAACAATAAATAGAACATGCTGGAGGGCTAGATTCCTGTCACAGAGACTCCCCATGCTTTGGAACAAAATTCCTAACTACATTAGGCAGGAGCCCCTCACTAACACTCTTCAAGAGAAACCTTGACGAGTGGATGGGTAACAGAAAATACACCCCTGGGATCACTTCATTGGCTCTTCTTGACAGAGGCTCAGTTAATTAATCAATGGGGCAGCGAAAGCTGACACACTCTGGCTAGGCTTATAAATGCCCTCGGGCAAATAGCCTAGTAACTACCTATAGATTCATAGGTAGATACTAGGCTATCTGCCCTAGGGCATTTATAAGCCTAGCCAGAGTGTATTTGGCTTCCGCCTCCCTATTAGATTAGCCTACTGTGTCTCTGTAAAGTAGGTCACAGAAGGTACCCTTTTAAGATTAGTTTACTGTGCCTCTGTCTAGCAGGGACACAGAAGAGATCCCAGGGGTGAATTTGCGATTTCCCATCCACGCGTCCAGATTTCGCTTGAAGAGGGTCAGCGAGGGGCTATGTCTAACATGAATTGGGATTCTATTCTAGAGTGAGGGGAGCCTCTGGGAAATTAATCTGTCCCTCCAGCATGTCCTATTTATTTTTGTGCTGAGGTTTAGGTCCCTGGAGCGTGTAGCTCTAAGGGACTTGGATTTTTTGAGGTGGAGCATGTCCATTAATTCTGGGTTTGACATGGCTTTGTACATCAGGCATAGATCGCCTCTGAGTAGGCGGTAAGCAACTGAGTAGAGCTGGAGTTTCTTTAGTCGAGCTGCATGGGACATCTGTTTGTAGTCCATGATCCTCTTGGTGAGGTACTTTTGGGGTCTCTCCAGTTGCTGCAGGTGTCGGGTAAGGTGCATCCCAAAAGGGGCATTGTATTCAATTATGGGCCTGATGAGTGATGAGTAGAGGGGCACTATGAGCCTAAAACAAAGTTCTGGATGGTAACCCGGCGGTCGATATTCCCTTTCTTAGGGAAAGACAACTGGATGTGCTCTATTGACCTCAAAGACGTGTACTACCATATAAAAATGGACAGGCGATTCAGAAGGTATCTGCACTTCCAATTTTGAGCCCTGCCCTTTGGCCTCACTACAGCCTCCAGAGTTTTCACCAAATGTATGGCAGTGGTCACGGGTCACCTGAGATGTCAGGGATTCTGAGTGGTTCCTTGTCTGGATGACTGGCTCCTCACCACCCCACCAGACATCTACTATCTCAGGCCAGGGATGAAACCCTTCTTTTTTGCAACAAGCTGGGCATCAGTATAAATCAAGAAAAATCTGCCTTGTTACCTTCGCAACGTATTGTCTTCTTAGAAGCAGAGTTAAACTCAAGAGACATGACGGCAAGACTCACCCCACATCGAATCTACTCCATGCATCAACAGGTAAAAATTTTGATTTCGACAAAGAAAGTCCAGGCCAGACAAGTGTTACAACTTGGGAACCATGGCTGCTGCCATTCTGCTGGTGCCCTTAGCCCGATTACACATGAGACTCCTACAATGGCTTTTATTTGCACAGTGGTCGATGCAAGATCTCCCTCTTTCTCATCCGATATACATCACGGAGTCTTGCAAGAGAGATTTAACTTGGTGGCTTCAGACAGACCAACTGTATCTAGGTCACCCCTTTGTGTTTCCCCAACCAAAAGCAGTGTTAACCATGGATGCTTCCCAGATTGGGTGGGGGGGGGGGTCATTATCTGGGAAGGGCAGTTCAAGGTTTATGGCAGGACCACAAGAACCATCTGCATATAAACATCCTAGAGATTATAGCGGTGTGTTATGCATTGCAGGCACTTCAAGACTCTCTTCCTCTAGGAACATTTGCAATTCAGACAGACAACATGTCAGTAGTGTGGTATATAAACAAGCAAGGAGGAACCAAATCTTACCCTCTATGTCGAGAGGCGTTAAGAGTTTGGCAATGGGTGATTGCTTCTCACCACTTTCTAATTGTAATGCACATACCGGGGAAATCCAATGTGATAGCTGACAGACTCAGCAGGACTCTCCTGTTACCTCACCAGTGGTCCCTGAACAGAGAGATTATGGAGATGATTTTCCGCAGATGGGGCCAGCCTTGCTGTGACCTTTTCGCCACTCCCAAGAATACCAAATGCAGCAACTACTTTTCCCTAATTCCCCCAAAGGGGAAGCCACTGGTTGACGATTGGCCCTCGGGATTACTCTATGCCTCCCCCCCCCTTTCCACTCATTCCAAAGGTGTTACAGAAAGCCAAATGGTCGAGAAGCAAAATGATCCTCATTGCTCCATACTGGCCTAGTCAGATTTGGTTTCCTTTTCTACAAACCCACCTCTTGGCTGAACCTTGGATTCTGGATCCAATTCCAGACCTTCTGACCCACTCTTCAGGAGAGATCCATCCATCCATCCACCCATCCATCCACACCCTCAAGTTGACAGCTTGGCTGCTCCAATTCCACGACTAGCCAGGTATTATTCTTTCACTCCAGCAGTAAGTCATATCCTAGCTTCTTCCCATAAACCTTCCACTAGGAAATTGTACTCTAACAAATGAAAGAGGTTTTCATGTTGGGCAGCTAAACAAAATATTGAACCTCTTTCCGGTCCTATTCCAGCAATTTTAGAGTTTCTGTCAAATCTGTTTGAAGAATGTGCTGTGGCAGCTACTATTAGGGTACAATTAGCTACTATCTCCAATTTTCATACAAGTGAAATGGGCATCCCCATTATGTCTCACAGATTATGTAAGGCCTTTCTCAAAGGTACTTTTCTACTTAGGCCCCCGATTAAAGAACTGATGACACCCTGGGATCTGAATTTGGTTCTAAATTTTCTGACTACATCTCCCTATGAGCCTAATTCTACTTGTGATCTGAAATATTAATCATGGTAAACCCTTTTCCTTGTTGCCATTACATCAGCCAGAAGAGTTTCTGAGCTGCAGGCTCTTTCAGTACGTCTGCCTTGTATTATATTTCATAAGGACAAGGGTATCTCTGAGAACTAATCCCTCCTTCCTCCCAAAGGTTTGTTCAGAAAACAACATAAACCAATCCATGGAATTGTCAGTCTTTTTTCCCAATTGCACCAAGGCAGAATATAAACTACACCAGCTTGATGTGCACAGACAGTTGCATTTCTACTTCCATAGAACGAAAAACATTAGAAAGTCAAATCAACTTTTTGTCTCCTTTTCTGATAAGAAGACAGGATTACCAGTCTCAAAGGTGACCTTGTCTAAATGGCTTACAGATTGTATCACCTTTTCATACCAAAAGAATGACATACAATTACCAGGAAAGATAAAAGGTCACTCCACTGGGTCAGTCTCAACTTCACTGGCCTTTCAAATGAGGTTGCCTTTAGATTCAATTTGTGCAGCTGCTACATGGACGAAACCTCACGCCTTTGTCACTCATTACAAAGTGGACTTGACCTCCCGGAACAGGGCTTCCTTTGGATCCACGGTACTGAAAAGTCTTTTTTCCTGAGCCACCTAGGGTTCAGGTGCTAGGGACGCTGTCCCATCCAGCAAGAATTACGGCGAGATAGGACTACATAACATCTAGAAGTTATGTACTTACCGTAACGTTCCATGTTTGTAGTCCATCTTGCCTATATTCTTGTGTCCCACTCTCCTTCCCCCTTCCGTTCCTGGAGGAACTGGTGGACAAATTTATCTGTCTGCAGAGATATGATGACTTTCAACCTCTTCTTTGACTGAATTATAGTGTGTTGTAAATATGTATATATATTATTTATGTATATATGTTTATATACATATAGAAGATAAGGTGCTTCTTGCTTGCTTGCAAACAAGATCTGGGGATGTAGCTTGGGGCATCATGGGATAGGGATTAGCCTCGAGCCACTGAAAGCTCTCGAGCTTTAGTATTCGGCCGAGTCGGAGCCGAGGATAGGCTCCGAACCTAACCAGCAAGAATATAAGTGAGATGGGCTACAAACATAGAATGTTATGGTAAGTACATAACTTCTAGTTTCAGTCTCACCACAGCCCCCCTAGTGTTAACCAAATGTATGCAGCGGTAGCATCTCACCTGATACTGCATGGATTCTGGGTGTTTCCATATCTGGATGACTGGCTCCTTACTGCCCCTACCAGGCATCTACTCAAACTGACAAGGGATTTCACCCTACACACTTGCTATCGCCTAGGGATAATGTTGAATCTCGCCAAATCTCAACCAAGTCCCACCCAACAACTGGAATTCATTGGAGCCAACTTGAATACAACTTCTTGGATAGCCTCTCTTCTTATTCACAGACTGCAGAAAATAAGATCATAGGTAGACATGATTCTTTCCAACGACAGTGTTCCTGCATTACTAGTTCTACAGGCACTGGAATTGATGGTGTTGGCCATCACATTAGTACCTCTAGCAAGAATCCACATGAGAATCCTACAGTGATTTCTATCCTCTCAATGGTCCATCCTCACTTATCCTCTGTCTCACTGTATCCGAATCACCAGTTATTGCAAGAAGGATTTATGTTAGTGAATGGAATCCAAGGAAATTCTTCTAGGACTACCGTTTCTTTCTCCTCTTCACAAGGCCATAGTGACCACGGATGCCTCCCAGATCAGGTGTGGGGGGGGGGGTATTTTCAGAGAAAGACTGTCTAAGGCACTTGGTCCCCTATAGAGGCCAATCTGCATATCAATGTTCTGGAACTGAGGGCAGTGCTGTTAGTGTTGCAAGCCTTTCAAACTGTCCTCCCTCTAGGAACAATTGCAATTCAGTCAGACAGTCAGTAGTCTGGAACATCAACAAGCAAGTGGAACCAAGTCTTACCTCCTCTTTTGAGAAGCTGTCAGAGTGTGGCGATGGGCAGTATCTTCAAACTGCTTTCTGGTAGCAACGGACATCCCAGGGAGCTTGAATGTAATAGGGGATAAATTGAGCAGGTGCAACCTCCTGCCTCATGAGTGGTCTCTCATTCCCAGAGTAGCATAATGATTTTCCATCTCTGGGGCCAGCCCTGTTGGATCCTATTTGCATCCCCCCAGAACAAGTGCAGCAGCTACTTCGCCCTAATCTCCCCTCAGGAGAAGTCCCCGAGAGATGCTCTTTTTCACAATTGACCATCGGGACTACTCTGTGCCTTTCTCACGTTCCTCTGATACCCCTTTTCATAAAGAAGGCCATAAAGTTGAAGAACAAAGTGAATCTTACTGCCTCTTTTTGGCCTTGACAAGTTTGGTTCCCCTTATTTTGGCCTTACCTACTTCAGCGTCCATGGACTCTGGACCCGGATCTAGATCTCCTGTCCCATCCTCAGGGACTAGTTCACCCTAACCTGAAAAACCTCAACCTTACAGCTTCGTTGCTCCAGTTTCATTGATTGACAGGCAAAATAACTTATCTTCCCCTGTTCAAAACATTTTGCTAGCTTCCCATAAACCTTCCACAGGAAACTTTACCTCAACAAATGGAAAAGATTTTCTTTATGGGCACTTGATCCTTTCTCAACTTCGGTTGAAGAGAGTTTGAATTTTTTGTTTATGCTGTTTGAACAACGACCTGCTGTTTCTACTATCAGGGTTCAGCTTGCTTCCATTGTTAATTTCAATAATGGTTTTGAAGGACATTCTTTAATTTCACACAGGTTGTGCAAGCCCTTTCTAAAGGGAGCTTTAAGGTTAAAGCCACCTTATAGGGAGCCTCTCTTTCCCTGGGATCTTACTATGGTTTTGCAGTCCTTGAAGAACCAGCTCCCCTTTGAGCAGGCTGCTACCTGCGATTTGAAGTTTCTTTCATGGAACACTGTTTTCCAAATAGCTATTACATCTGCTAGGATAATTTCAGAGATTTTTGTGTTACCTTCAAAACCTCCATACTTGATTTTTCATAAGGACAGGGTATCACTGAGAACCAATCCATTCTTTCTTTCAAGGGTTATTTCTGAGACTAACAATCAATCCATTGAGTTGCCAGTGTTCTTCCATAATTTTTCTAACAAAGGGGAATACAGCTTATATTTATTGGATGTCCACAAGACAATTGCATTTTTACCTCAATAGAACTAAAGATTTCAGGAAGTCGGACCAGTTATTTTTTCCTTTTCCGGTCCTTCCATGAGTAAATCAGATGTTCATCGTGTTTTACTGCTGCAGTCATTACACTTGGGGTTATCCTGCCGTCAGGCGGGCCCGCCGTCGGCCTGAGTTCCGAAGTCTTGGTCCGGCGTCGGTTGCTGTCGCCTCTTCCTTGACGTCAGTGCGCCAAGGGTATATAAGGAGCAACCAACACCATTTTCTTCAGTCTTTCTTGCCGCGCGGTGCCCAAAGCAAAAGCAGTTCGCAAGTGCCGGTCGGCCGACTCCTGAGATTTCAAATTCGATTTCAGAACCGAAGTCTTCAATAAAGCTAAGTACCCCGTTGGGGAAACTTTTTCTTGCCTCAGACCGATGTCAGTAAAAGTTAATAATTGTATTTCTTGTGGGAAGCAAATACCTCATAAGGATTTTCATTCTTACTGCATTCCATGCTTAGGCCCAGATCACGACATCACTAGTTGTCAGTTTTATGCTAGATTTAACAAACGCACTAGTAAACGTCGGTTTGATTTTGCTCGCCATTACTTTGGGCGAAGGTTTAATTATACAATGCCGTCGGAACAACCGACGACCGGAATGCACAAAAAACGCAAATATAAAGATAAGGAAAGGCATCCGAGGCCCAAAACTGAAGACGAAGCCTCTTCTAGGCCAGTCGCCAGTTCGCTGGTTTTCAGTGAGGCGCTTTCACAGCCCCTGACATCCGCTACCTCAGAACCACAGGTCACGACAGACTCCCACGTGGCGGTACCTAGGCCTCTGGATACTGAAGGTGTTGGGCCAATGGAGATTAACCCTTCAGATGGGTCCAGAGCCGCTGAGCAGGCATCGGCTTCTGAGGGTGTTTTCAGGCCTACGCAACTTACCATTGCAACTACAGCCAAGACTAAACCTACATTAAAGACAAAGAAGCAAGTACAGCATTCACCTGGACAGGCCTCCATGCCTAAAAAACAGATGTTCAAGATGGCCGAAGACTTGATAACTCTGATCAGGGGTTCCCATCCTCCTCCTGATAAAAGGCCTAGGCAGATAAATATTATGATTCCTCTGACCAGGTTTCAATATATTCTGATTTCTCTTCAGACCAGGGATATTCTTTACCCCCCTATGACGATTCTGATGCTGAAGAATCAATTCCTTCAGCTTCTCCTCCTGAGGATTATTCTTTTGGGGAAACTTTACATACCATGAGGGAGCATTTCCATTCGGAGGGCCAGAATTACTCAGATTCCAAGAAGGGCTCAGAGACTTTCTTTTACTGCCTCTGCACAGGCCCCTTGCTATTCCGGCAGTGTTGGACATTGTGGATGATGTGTTCTCTGAATCTAGTTTAAATCCTGATTCTTTATCCCCAGCTCCAGTCAAGCTAGACAGGTACTACAGAGTCCCTGACTCTCACAAATTTCTTTATAAAATCTCTGTTGCTGACCCAGAAACTATTTCCCAGGGTCCCAAAGGGGTTAAGGCTTCCACGGCTAAGAATCCAGTTCCCTCGGATAGGGACTCTAGAGCATTAGACATATGGGGAAAGAAAGTTTACACCTCTGCAACTTTAGCAGTGAGGGCTCTAAATTGCCAGTTTCACATGCTTAAATATTAACAATACTTACTGTCTCAAAACAGAAAATGAGTACAAATGCAGAACAATCTGACTATAAGGAAATGCAGGATTTATTGCATGCAGCTGAACAAGTGTGAAAGCATACTTTGCAGTGTGGTTTTGATTCATTAGAAGCTTCTTGTAGAGCAGCAGTTACAGGATCTGTGATTCGAAGGCATGCTTGGTTAAAAGAACAAAGTTTACCAGATCATGTTAAGGCAAAATTATTCGATGCTCCTTTGCAGCAAGATAATTTATTTGGTATTAAGGCAGAAGAGGTATTAAAGAAAATGGAGGATAAGGCAAAATCTATGCAAACAGTGAAGGATTTCTTACAGGTACAGCCACCACATTTTAGCAGAAATTGGCCTACAAAGAATTGGTCCTTTCCAGTGTCAGACAGGCCACAAAGAGGCAGATCTCAGCCACAAGGATCTTACAGACCACGACAGTGGGGTGCTTCAAACCCAAAAGGAGGTGAGGACAAGTCATAACCTTACAGGAAACAGTCCCAATGACTTCCCCCTTCAGATGCCAAATTCTTTCCTTTTGGCAGCTCCCTTAGGGGGGAAGCTAGCACTTTTTTCTCAAAACTGGCAAACAATCACCCAAGACAAATGGGTGCTGAATATTGTGTCTCAAGGTTACAGGTTCCACTTTCACACTTTTCCAAGGCTAAAAGGAATGCCAGACCTGCCACAAAATCAATGGGCAGAGGCACAAAAACAAATTGCAGTTCTCATGGACATGAGAGCTATTCAAAAAGTACAGCAGCAGAAGGACAAAGATTTTACTCCAGACTTTTCCTGGTACCCAGAAAGGACAAAGCCTGGAGACCCATTCTGGACCTTTCCATTCTAAATACATACCTGGATGTTCTGAAATTCAAAATGCTGACACTACAACAGCTCCTTCCCATGTTGGGCAAGAAAGCTTGGCTTGTTACTTTGGACCTCAAAGAGGCATACCTGCATGTCCCTATCAGACAAAATTGCAGAAGATACCTCAGATTCATAGCTTGTTCAATGCACTACCAATTCTCTGCACTGCCCTTTGGCTTATCTACTGCGCCCAGGGTCTTTACCAAGTGCCTGGCACCAGTAATTGCATTTTGCAGACAAAAAGGAATTCAAATATATCCATATCTGGATGACTGCCTGATTCAAGCAGAGAGCAAGGACATTCTTCTACAGCATCTGGCATTCGTAAAAAGATTGTTAAGTTGCCTAGGGTGCACAGTAAACGAAAAGAAATCAAAACTAGTGCCCTCACAAGAGATAATATTCCTGGGTGCCAGCTTAAATACAATGGCCCAGATGGCTTATCTCACACCAGACAAACAAGGACAACTGACTCAGTATTTTCAATTGATGGCAACAAAATCCCAACTCCCTGCAAGAAAAATTCTGCAGGCCTTGGGATTCATGGCATCCTGCATACTACTAATTCCATATGCAAGACTGCATATGGGGAAATTACAGTGGTACCTAAAAAGTGTTTGGTCTCAACATTCTCACAACTTGGAGACAGTAATACCACTAATTCCCTTCCTACAACAGGAGTTTCGATGGTGGGCACAGGCATGTCACCTCAACAAGGGGCAGCCTTTCACTCTTCCCACAGCCAGGCAGACTTTAACAACAGACGCCTCGGATTACGCCTGGGGAGCACACATGGCAGGAAAATGTATTCAGGGCATATGGACCACAGACCAAATGCATCTTCACATCAATCAAAAAGAGATGTTGGCTGTACAAAATGCCCTTACAGCTTTCAAGGATCTTCTGCATCCAGGACAATTACTATTAAAGACAGAGAACACCACGGTAATGTGGTACATAAACAAACAAGGGGGCACTCACTCTAACCCCCTATGCAGACAAGCCATGACCTTGTGGAACACAGCTCTAACCTATCAAGTTAATCTGCAAGCACAATTCCTGCCAGGAAAGAAAAACACTCTGGCAGACGACTTAAGCAGAAACATCATGGATCCTCACGAGTGGAAATTAAATCCACAAATCTTCAGCATGATAATGCAAAAATGGGGGTGCCCGGACATAGATCTTTTTGCCTCACCACTGAATTACCAACTACAAAAATTCTGCACAAGGACTTATCACACACAAGCATGGAAAGTGGATGGTCTTTCGTTCAACTGGAAAAGCCTACATGTTTATGCCTTCCCACCTCTGCCTCTCCTTACAAGGGTACTCCTTAAAGCCAGACAAGAAAAAACACAGGTGATTCTGATTGCTCCAGACTGGCCATGCTAGCATTGGTACCCAATCTTAATGAACTTAGCACAAAGCCCACCTTGGATTTTGCCTCAAATTCCACATCTTCTGACTCAGCAAAACAATCAGATTCTGTACAGTCAGCTCAAAACCTTAAACCTTGCTGCATGGCGGATTCATTAGCCAAACAGACTACTTTTCTCTCTAAAGCTGTTATGGATGTCATTTTGGAGGCCAGGAGGCCTAGCACCAGGAAATCTTATTCAGACAAGTGGAAGAGATTCTGTGCCTGGAACCAGGCTCAAAACCTTGATCTTCTGGTCCCTAACATTCCTCAGATACTACAATATTTTACTGAGATGCTGGACAAAGGACTATCCTTCTCATCCATTAAGATTCATGCTTCTGCCATCTCGGCTCATTACAACATAGATCCTCCTATTTTCTCTCACCCATTGCTAAAGCAGTACCTCAGAGGGGCTAAAAACATAAGACCACCCTGGAAAGCACCAACACCAACTTGGGACCTCAGTTTAGTTTTGGAAAAGCTCACTTTGCCTCCGTTTGGACCAGCCAATTCAGCAGAGTTAAAATATATATCATGGAAAACTGCTCTGCTTCTGGCAATAACCTCAGCACGAAGAGTCTCAGAACTGCAGGCACTAATGGCAGTACAGCCTTTTATCATTTTCCACCAAGACAGGGTTTCTTTAAGAACAAACCCTACCTTTATGCCTAAGGTGGTATCCAGTGTGGCTCTTAACCAAACTATTCACTTGTTTGGCATCTACTTCTCTGAAGTACAGGTCAACACTAAGGGACTCTGGCTAACAAAGTTTGCAGATGACTGCAAACTGGGAGCCATTATTGAATCCCCAAATGATGTGGATACTCTACAAAAGGGCTTACAGAAACAGATGCTTGGTGCCAGAGCCATGGGCTCAAGCTCAATGCCAAGAAATGTATTGTTATCCCCTTTGGGAAAAAACATGTATCCATGAATTACCATATAGGTGGCAGTACACTAAACACAGAAAGTGTGATAAGAGACTTAGGGACACAGGTGGACAGTGGTCTCACCTTCGATAACCACATCGCCACAACAGTCAGGAAATCCTTCTATGTGGCACACCTCATCACGAAGGGCTTTTCATCCAGAAAAAAGGTCATTGTCCACAGTACTCATCCCTCATTAGACCCATTATAGAATACAATGCCCCATTTGGTATGTACCTCTCAAGACATCTGCAACAACTGGAAAGGCCTCAGAAATACCTCACTAAAAGAATCACAGGCCTAAAGCAGATGCCCTATGCTGACCGCTAAAAACTCCAGCTATACTCTGTCGCATATACGTACTCTCAGAGGCTCTCTCTGCAATACAAGGCCATGTCAAACCCAGAGCTGTTGGACATGCTACACTTAAAGAAATCCCAATCCCTCAGAGCTACACTCCAGGGATCTAAACCTTGTCATCACAATAAACAAAACATGTTGGAGGGATAGGTTCCTGACCCAGAGACTCCCCAGACTCTGGAATAGATTGCCCATACATGTCAAGCAGAGTGCCTCTTTGGACCTCTTCAAGAGGAACCTTGACGATTGGATGGGAGAAAGGAAATTCACCCCAGGGATCACGTCAGTCGCCTCTTAGACAGGGGTCCAGGAAAGTAAATAATGTGGGAAGAAATATTCAGGGAATTGTTATGGCTAGGCTTGTATAGGCCCTAGGGCTGATAGCCTAGTACTAACCTATGAACCTAAGCCAACATTTTATCCAAATCCCCAGAATAAAGGGGAGAGACTTCTACATTCCTTGGACATACACAGTCAATTGCACTTCTACTTGGACAAAACAAATGCTTTCAGAAAATCTGAACAATTGTTTGTATCATATGCTGCAGGATCACAGGGAAAGGCTATTTCAATGCAGACCATTTCAAAGTGGATAGGACACTGTATCCGGTTCTGCTACACACAACATGGGAAACCTGTACTTAGTAATATTAGACCACATTCCACCAGGGTAACTGCCACTTCTACTGCCTACCTTAGATGAGTACCAACCAAAGATATCTTGGAAGCTGCAACTTGGAGTTCAGTGCACACCTTTACCAAGCATTACCACCTGCCTCTTTATTCTAGATCCAGAGCTGGCTTTGCCACTGCAGTGCTGCAGGGCCTCATAGCCACACCAAATCCTCTTTAGAACCAGCCACCCAAACTCAGCTTTGGGATTCTTCCCAAGTGTAATGACTGCAGCAGTGAAACACGATGAACATAATACAGTTTTGTACCTACCATTAATGTAGATGTTTGAGTGTCTTCACTGCTGCAGTCCAGGTTACCCACCCGCCAGCCCCTCTTTCTTATCTGGGACTAACCTATACTACCTATGTGGTGTATTTGCTGGTTACTGAAGGTTTTATTTTTACCTTTTTTGTATGTTTTATTAGCAATATGTATTGCCTACCATTATTGGGGGCACCTGACATCTGGGGCAAGAAAAACTGAAGAAAATGGTGTTGGTTGCTCCTTATATACCCCTGGCGCACTGACATCAGGGAAGAGGCGACAGCAACCGACGCCGGACCAAGACTTTGGAACTCAGGCCAACTGCGGGCCCGCCTGACTGCAGGATAACCCCAAGTGTAATGACTGCAGCAGTGAAGACACTTGAACATCTACATTTATGGTAGGTACAAAACTGTACTTTTCTAAGGTTACATTATCTAAATGGCTCAGAGATTGCATTATCTTTGTCTACAGCAGCAAAAATCTCAAATCGACAGCTCCAGTTAGAGCACACTCCACAAGAGCTGTGGCCACATCTGCTGTTTTTTGTTACAAAGCTTCCTTGAATGAGATTTGTGCAGCAGTGAGATGGGCTTCTTACTCATACCTTTAATACTCATTACAAAGTGGATCTGGTCTCCCAAGGGAAGTGTGTCATTTGGTTCTATGGTGTTCAAGATTATCCATAAGGCCTTCCAAGATTCAAGGTAGCTGGGGACTCTGTCCCATTAGTCACGGATAAATGAAGATTAACAACATCAGATAAAGACGTTATATAATTAACATAACATTGCACCTGTGTTCATCATTTATTCTTGACACCCCACCCTCTGACTCCTTGAGGATCTGACCATACTCATGGCCTTTTTTCTTTCTCATGTATGACCTTGGACAAAGCCTCTTCATTGGTTATACTGTTACCTTTATCTAATTTGTGATGGCTGCAAACTCTAATCTGAGGTAATTAGAGAAAGGCATTCTGGGTAGGACTTCGGTTCAGGAGATTTTTGGCTTGCACGAGTTATTGTAACCAAGTCCCATCAGTCAAGGATAAATGAAGATCAACAACACAGGTGGAATGTTATGGTGAGTGCATAACTTCTTTTTTTGGATGATTCAGGCCAAGTTAGATGGTAGAGAAACAGGATGCCTATCTCTGTGTTGCCTGTGACTTGATTTCAGAAGTGAACACAGATTGTGATTCAAGTAACCAAGGAGGCATATATTGAGCATCCACTGGTATGATTTCCACTTGTGTGCACTTTAGTTTTAGACACATCACAACTCTAGATGTAAGTGGAATGTAAATGCTAGGAAGGAGAACCAGTGGAGAAGAGTGAGAAGGAGCCAGAAAAATCACAACTAGAGTTGTGAAGTTGGGACCCATGGAAAAATACAGGTGTTACCATGTCTGTACAAAACATATCTGGAAAATACTTGGTTCTTGCTTGACCAACTGACTAAAAGAGCTGCATATGTATGCTGTTTTAGGTAGTATGGAGAAAGGGGAGTGGGTAAAAACTTGGAAATACTCCAGGTGACAGTAAAGTGCACGAAAATGCCATGTTTTACAAAAATGTATTTACAAGACCAGAAGACAGATTTGGAAGGACTGAGGTTGGCATTTCATAGGTCCATAGGTGAGTAATGGGCCAATGACCACAATGGCCTTTTTAAGCCTAGCAATGCATCCCAAATCTTTGACAAGTTTTGGCACCCTCGATAAATGTAAGCAGGGGCTTGGGCGATGAAACATTTACAAGCAGGGGCCTGGGAGTTAAACCATTTACAGGCTTCCTGTGTCCATTAGAGACATAGATGCTAAGCCAGGAATGACTTTCCTGTTCCCCATCCAGTTATCCGGGTTATGCTTGAATTGGATTAGGAAGGACTTCTGTTTCACATGGATGGGGGAGCCTGTTCCAGAGAATGAATAGTCTCTGGGGATCAATACCTGTCTCTCCAGCAGGTCCTATTTATATCACAGGCAAGGAAGTCTTTAGAATAGGTAATTATGGTGCTGTTTGTTTTGTAGATATGCAGGAGGTCCATCAGGGTTGGCTGTGACGGTGCCTTGTATGACAGGCATAGCTCTCCCCTCAATAGCCTGTAGGAGACAGAATACAGGTATAGGGCCTTCAGGCTGTCTGCATAGGACATATTATTTGTGCTGTGTATTTTTTTAGTGGGAAACCTTTGTGGACGTTCCAAATTTTGGATGTGCCTGATTAGGCACTTACCAAAGGGGGCATTGTATTCAACGAAAGCTCTTATGAATGCCTAATACAGTGGAACAGTGACCTCCTTGGATCTGAATGCTGTACCTTTGTTTAAGTTGCACAACACAGAATGATTTCCACACTACTATACACACATGATGGTCAAAGGGTAGATTACCATCTATATGTTTCCTCAAGTCCCTGACTACTGGGTCAACTCCTGAGGTGTGTTGCCAATATGATAGATGTCCTGCTATTCACATGTTGCAGTATTCTGTACATATGGGTCTTCTCCTCTTGCTAACCAAACATCAGTATACAAAAGATTTCAGTCAGTGTATGGTGCGTGGGATGTCTGAAGTGGCCAGCAGAGCATGTGCCATAAGTGATGTCTGCGCACACCAGACCTCAGAATTTCTCAGCTGCATTCGAACGTCAGATGTTCCTGTCTTCCCGGCCATTGGATTTTCGAGAACACAGATAAGTACCCCGTTGAGGAACCTTCTTTTCAGTCATTGTTTTCTAATGCTTATTCGTGTCATCCAGAAAGGGCAAGTGTAAGTGTGTCCTTCAAATACCACACAGAGATGCCCACGATCTTTGCTTGTTTTGTTTAGGTAAATCGCATGACTACGGGGCCTGCCATATCTGCCAGGTTTTTGTTCCCAAAACCTTATGTAGCCGACTCCACGAACTCAAGTTATATTTAGAGAATCAACGTTTTAAACAGTTAACAGTAAGTATGGAGGGTTTTTCCGACTTGCCTGCTAAACTGCCAAAGAAGAAGGCCAAGACAGCAAATCTGCTACTGTTACTGCGCCTCCACCATTTGATGGTCAGCCTGTGGCCGATGGCCTTGTTGAACATTCGGGCTCCATCTTCGGTACATTTTTGGCTTCAAAATATTTCGGTTCTCGGTTTAATTATCCAGAAATTATGTCGGTTAGCCATCCGACTATCTGAATACCGAAAAAATGCAAAGAAAAAGACAGAGACAGGCCGTTGAAGTCCAAAACTGCCGACGACGCTTCTCCTAAGCCAGTCGCCAGTTCGCCGGTACTCAGTGAGGTGCTTTTGCAGCCCCTGATACCTGCTACTTCTGATTCGCAGGCCTCTACTGAGACCCATTCAGAGTCCTGTATGCCACGAGATACTTCACATATTGAACCTGTGGATGTCTCTACCTTAGATGGGTCCAGAGCCGCTGAGCAGGCACCAGCTTCTGAGGCTGTATTCAGGCCTACAGACTTGCTTATTAAACCAACTCCAACTTCAGTGCTAAGGCCTAAATCTCGAGCTATGTCTAATAAACCGACACCCAGGCCACATGTTCAGGCCCCTAAGCCTAAAAAACAAATTATCAAAATGGCTGAAGATTTAATTACTCTAATCAGGGGTAGTCAACTCCCCCCTCCTCCAAGAGGCCTAGGATTGAATGTGACTATGAATCTTCTGAACAGGACTCTGTTTCTTCTGACTCTTCTAATGATCTGGATTTCTCCATACCTACTTTTGAGGACTCTGATGCAGAGGATTCCATTCCCTCTGCTTCTCTGCCTGAGAATTTCTCTTTTGCGGAAAATTTACATACCTTAAGGGAGCATTTCCACTGGGAAAGTCAGGACTTCTCTGAATCCAAAAAGAGGATTAGGGATTTCCTTCTTCTTCCTCAGCATAGGCCTTTGGCTATACCTCCTGTACTAGATATTGTTGATGATGTGTTTTCGGAATCCAGTATGGCCCCTGATTCCTTACCTCCAGCCCCTAGCAAACCAGACAGGTACTACAGGGTTCCTGAGTCCCACAAATTTCTTTTCAAATATCCTGTTGCGGACCCTGAAACTATTTCTCAGGGGCCCAAGGGCATTAAGGCTTCTACTGCAAAAAATCCTACCCCTTCTGATAGAGACTCCAGGGCTCTGGATAGATGGGGTAAAAAGGTTTATACTTCTGCAACCTTAGCAATCAGGGCTTTAAACTGTCAATGTCATATGCTAAAATATCAACAGCATATCATGGGACTGCTTAAACAGAAAATTATGTTGGTTTCTGACTGTGTGGAGAATAAAGATTTGCAGGATTTATTGCATTCAGCTGAACAAGTTGGCAAACGTACTTTGCAATGTTGTTTTGTTCCTTTAGAGGCCTCTTGTAGGGCTGCTGTTACTGGGTCTGTACTTAGAAGGCATGCTTGGCTTAAGGAGCAATCTCTGCCTGATCATGTTAAAGCAAAACTTTTGGATGCTCCTTTACAGCAGGACCACTTATTTGGCAATAAGGCTGAAGAAGTTCTAAAAAAGATGGAAGATAAAGCTAAATCTATGCAAACTGTGAAAGATTTCTTACAAGTGCAACCTCCTAGATTTAGTAGGCATTGGCCTACTAAGAACTGGTCCTTTCCAGCTCCCTCCAGAGCCACTACAGTCAAACCCAGACATTCCAAAGCACCAGGTTTCAGTCCCAAGGGACTTTCAAAACTAAGCAATGGGGTGCTTCCACTTCCAAATATTGGAAACAACAAGGCACCCCCCCCCACCCTATGGTAAACAGTCTCAATGGCTTCCCTTTGAAATTACCAAGCACTTATCTCTTAGCTGCCCCTTTGCGGGGAAAACTGGCTCTTCATTCAAGAAACTAGCAACTTATAACCCAGGAAAAATGGGTTTTAAATAGTGTCCCAGGGATACAGATTTCATTTCCACACACTGCCAACTCCAAACGGATGGCCAGACCTGCACTGACATCAGTGGGCAGTGGCTCAGAAACAAGTACTTTCCCTCCTAAACATGGGGGCTATTCAGCTAGTACCAGAAGAGGAAAAGGGGCAAGATTTTTATTCCAGACTTTTCCTGGTACACAGAAAAGACAAATCATGGTATCCAATTCTGGACCTGTCTACTCTAAACACCTTCCTGGACATTCCAAAATTCAAAATGCTGACTCTTCACCAGTTACTTCCTATGCTAGGCAAGGATGCCTGGTTGGCAACTCTCGACTTAAAAGAGCCTTACCTGCATATCCCAATCAGGGAATCTTGCAGAAGATACCTACGCTTCAAAGCAGGCTACTTGCATTATCCGTTCTCTGCATTGCCCTTTGGCTTGTCTACTGCGCCCAGGGTATTCACAAAGTGCCTGGCTCCAGTAATTGCATTTTGCAGGCAAAGAAATATTCAAATATATCCTTACCTGGACGATTGTCTAATTCAGACAGAAAACTAGGCCATTCTTCTAAAACATCTGGCATTTGTAAAAAGAGTTCTAACCTGTCTAGGTACACCATAAATGAAAAGAAATCTCAACTGGTACCCTCTCAAAAGATTACATTCCTGGGTGCAAGCTTGAATACAACTGCCCAGATGGCTTACCTTACACCAGAAAAGCAAATTCATTTGGTGACTTACTTCAAACAGGTGGCCACAAAAACCCTGCTATCTGCAAGGCAAATACTGCAAGCCTTGGGGTTCATGACCTCCTGCATTTTTCTAATTCCATATGCAAGACTGCATATGAGGAAACTTCAGTGGTACTTAAAATGTTTATGGAGTCAGCATTGTCGCAGCCTGGAAACAATGATTCCTATCATACCTTGCCTGCGCCTAGAGTTCCTGTGGTGGGCAGAGGCCTGCCACCAAAACAAGGGACTGCCATTCACACCACCCCCTGCTGCCCTAACCCTAACTACAGACTAATCAGACTATGCATGGGGGGGCTCATCTAGCAGGGAAGTGCATTATGGGCAAATGGAGCCCAAAACAAATGCACTTTCATATCAATCAAAAAGAAATACTAGCTGTACAGAATGCACTGACAGCCTTCAAGGAATACCTTCATCCAGGACAATTACTGATAAAGACAGAAAACACCACAGTTATGTGGTACATAAACAAGCAGGGGGGGTACACATTCCTACCCCCTCTGCAGACTAGCCATGGCATTGTGGAACATGGCCTTGAGGTACAAAGTACAACTGCAAGCTCAATTCCTGCCAGGAAAGCAGAATGTTCTGGCAGACAAACTAAACAGAAATTTCATGGACCCTCACAAATGGAAACTGGAACCACGGATTTTCAACATGTTGACACGCAAATGGGGGAGCCCAGACATAGATCTTTTTGCCTCACCGCAGAACTACCAGTTGGACAAATTTTGCACAAGAACTCGTCACAAAAAAGCCTGGAAAGTGGATGCCCTCTCCTTCAGCTGGAAAAACCTATCAGTATGCCTTTCCCCCTCTGCCTTTGCTCACAAAAGTTCTACTAAAAGTCAAACAGGACAAACCAAAAATGATTTTGATTGCTCCGGACTGGCCTCGCCAACAGTGGTACCCACTCCTGCGCAGTGTGTCACACATTTCTCCATGGCACCTGCCTCAGACACCTTCCTTACTGTCTCAGCAGGAGAACCAAATTCTGCACCCTCAGATCCAAACATTGAATCTTGCAGCTTGGCTAATCATTTAAATCCCCCCTTAGCATCCCTCAGCAAACCTGTGACGGATGTCATTTTGGAGGCGAGAAGACCTAGTACTAGAAAATCTTATGCCGACAAATGGAAAAGATTCTGTGCCTGGAATCAGTCTCAAGGGATGAGCATAGCAGTGCCCAATTTACCTCAGATTTTGCAATACTTAACTGAGATGCTTCACAAGGGTCTGTCTTTTTCTTCCATAAAAATCCATGCCTCAGCCTTTTCAGCTCATTGTAACACAGACCCCCCCCTTTTCTTCTCTCATCCTCTTCTAAAGCAGTATCTCAGAGGGGCCACAATCTTGAGACCACCCAGGAGAGCTCCAACCCCTGCCTGGGACCTTAACATTGTATTGGAGAAACTCACTCTACCTCCTTTCGAGCCAGCTGCAACTGCAGACTTAACATTTCTTTCCTGGAAAACAGCCTTCCTTTTAGCAGTCACTTCAGCTAGAAGGATATCTGAATTGCAGGACCTTATGGCAGTGGAGCCTTTCATCATCTTTCATGCGGACAGGGTGTCACTCAGGACCAATCCATCATTAATGCCCAAGATGGTATCCAGTGTGGCTCTTAATCAGTCTATTCATTTGTCAACTTTCTTTCCCAATCCACAGAACAAGGGAGAGCGGATTCTGCATTCAATGGATATACACAGACAACTTAGATTCTACTTGGATAGGGCTAACTCTCAAAGAAAATCTGTACAACTGCTGGTAGCATTTGCTGCAGGGGCAGAGGGGAAGGCTATTTCAAAGCAGACTATTTCTAAATGGATAAGCCATTGTATTAATTTCTGTTATAAGTACCATGGAAAACCTATCCCCCATGGGATCAGATCTCATTCCACCAGGGCTGTATCTACTTCAGCAGCCTTTCTCAGAGGTGTTCCTTCCAGGGATATTCCTGATGCTGCTACCTGGAGTTCAGTTCATACTTTCACTAAGCATTATCACTTACCAATCTTCTCTAAATCTAGAGCTGGCTTTGCCACTGCTGTTTTGCAGGGCCTTATAGCTGTTCCTAATGCTGTATAAATCCATCCTCTCAACCTTAGCTTTGAGAATCTACCCAAATGGTAATGACTGCAACAGTGAAACACGAACATAGTGCAGATGTCCTTCAAGGATGCAACTGCAGTCCTGACATATGGGTTGTCCTGCCTCAGGCAGCCCTTCGGTCGGCCGGATTCCAAAGTCTGGGTCCGGTGTCGGCTGATGTCACCCTTTCCCCAACGTCAGAGCACCTGGGGTATAAAAGCGTCAGCCGACGCTATCTTCTTCAGTCTTTCTTGCCGCGCGGCGCTCGAAGCAGAAGCAGTTCGCAAGTGCCGGTCGACCAGCTCCTGTGTTTCCAGCTACTGAAGTCTTCAAAAAAGCTAAGTACCCCGTTGGGGACCTTTTCTTGCCTCAGCCAATGTCAGATAAAACTGTAAAAGTTAATAATTGTTTAACTTGTGGGAAACAAATACCTCATAAGGATTTCCACTCTTACTGCTTACCCTGCCTAGGCCCAGAACACGTCTCGGCCTGTACAGCTTGTGCTTCTTTCAATAAACGCACTCTTAGGCGTCAGACAGAGTTTGCACAGGATTATTTTGGGGAAGATTTCTGTTATATCTTACCGTCTGAGCTTCCGACAGCACATTTACCTAAAAAACAGAAGGATAAGGACCGGCACCCACGGTCCACGGTCTCGGCCGACACCACGCTTAGGCCTACCGCGGGTGTCTCGGTCTCTTCTGAGCCGGTTTCACAACCGCTACAGACTGACGACACCACCCCCACCGGTTACTTCGGTACCGGAGGCCAGCTCGGTGCCGGTTTCTGTTCTCCCCTCTGAGACCGTAGCCCAGGATATTTCTAACACCATTTCAGTGGATAAGACTACTCCAGCACGCGGGGCTGCCAGGCCTCCAGTGTCTATGTCCATTAAGGCCTTCACACGTGCTAAGGCTGCCAAACAGGCTAAGTCTCTCCCTCCAAGATCTGTTTTTCTGGGATCCACTTCTGGTTCTCAAATTTTTAAGTTTAGCTGAGAACCTTATTTCTTTAATTAGGGGTTCTCAGCCACATCCAGATAGAGGCTCTCAGCCGCCTTCTGTCAAGAGGCCTAGGGTTGAGCAGGTAGATCCCCAGTCCTCCGATGAGGCCTCAGGTGATTCTGCACATTCAGACTACCAGGAGGAGGCCTTCCCGGCCTACGAGGATTCTGATGCGGAGGAATCCATTCCCTCTGCTTCTCCTCCTGAGGAGTTTTCCTTTGGGGAAACACTTCATTCCATGAGGGAACACTTCAAATGGCAAGGCCAAGAATACTCAGATTCTAGGAAAAGGTTAAGGGAATTTTTAAAGCTACCTCAGCATAGACCCTTAGCTATTCCTCCAGTTTTAAATGTTTTAGATGATGTGTACTTAGAATCTAGTGTTCCCCCTGACTCCCTCCCCCCTGCTCCTGTCAAGCCAGACAGGTACTACAGGGTCCCAGACACACATCATTTTCTGTACAAGGGCCATACAGCTGACCCTGAAACTATTTCTCAGGGGCCTAAAGGGGTTACCTCCACTACTGCTAAGAATCCACTTCCTTCGGAAAGAGATTCAAGGGCTTTAGAAAGGTGGGGCAAGAAAGTATATACATCTTCCACCCTTTCTATGTGAGCATTAAATTGTCAATTTCATATGATTCAGTATCAGGAATACATGTTGGATGACTTGCAAAAGAAATTGGCTTCCCCTGAACCATTAGATAGAAAGGGGTTACAGGAATTGGTTTATAATTCTCAGCAGGTTAGCAACCATTTCCTTCAGTGTGGATATGATGCATTGGAAGCTTCATGTAGAGCAGCAATGACAGGTGCGGTCATACGCAGACATGCTTGGTTAAAGAAACAAACATTGCCAGACCATGTGAAAATTAAGCTTTTGGATGCACCACTAGAGAAACATAAGCTATTTGGTGCTACTGCACAAGAGATTTTAAAGAAAATAGAGGAAAAGGCAAAATCAGTGCAAACAGTCAAATATTTCCTCCAGGTACAGCCTCCAAGATTCAGCAGGAATTGGCCTTCTAAGCATTGGTCCTTTCCAGACACAGACAAATTTCAAAGAGGCAAAAACAGACGTGGCAGAGGTAGAGGGCAAACTCGAGGCTCCTACAGAGGACGTCAATGGCAGCCTCCGAAACAGAGAGGTGGGGCAGGACCTTCCGCTGCTCCGCAGGGACAATCTCAATGACTTGACTTTGACTCCGCCATCCAGGGCTCAATTAGAAGCACCTTTGGGCGGAAAATTATCTTTATTCTCACAAAATTGGCACAATATTACAAAGGACAAATGGATACTGGACATAATAGACAAAGGATACAGATTCCATTTTCATACACTACCAACAAGACATGGCAGGCCAAACCTGCCACCAAATCAAAGGGCAGAGGCACTCAAACAAATAACAAACCTACTTCAAATAAGAGCAATAGAAAAGGTTCCTTCTGCAGAACAAGGCCAAGGATTTTATTCAAACTGTTCCTTGTTCCAAGAAAAGAAAACCAATGGAGACCCATTCTGGACTTGTCCGCACTGAATACTTACCTTATTGTGCCAAAATTCAAAATGCTGACTTTACAGCAACTCCTTCCCATGCTGGGCAAGGGGTCTTGGCTGGTAACTCTGGACCTCAAGGAGGCATACCTGCATGTCCCAATCAGACAAAGTTGCAGAAGATACCTCAGATTTCTTGCAGGCTCAGAGCATTATCAATTCTCAGCATTGCCCTTTGGCTTATCTACTGCGCCCAGAGTGTTCACGAAATGCCTGGCATCAGTAATTGCACATTGCAGACTTCAGGGGATACAAATATACCCTTACCTGGATGACTGCCTTATACAAGCGGACAACCAGCAAGCCTTGTTAAAAAACTTGGACTATGTCATTCACCTACCGCAGGCCTTGGATACACAGCCAATATTCAGAAATCAAGTCTCGTACCATCCCAACAAATACCTTTCCTGGGTGCCACAATGGACACAAACACCCAGATGGCATTTCTGACAAAAGAAAAAGAAAAACAATTACCAGAATACTTCAGAAAATTAGCAACACACACCCAGATGACTGCAAGGAAAATCCTGCAGGCCCTGGGTTTCATGGCATCTTGCATTCTTCTGATTCCACACGCAAGGCTGCATATGAGGAAACTACAGTGGTATCTAAAAAGTCTATGGTCTCAACACAGCCACAGCCTGGAAGCTTTGATCCCACTCATTCCATGCCTTCAAAAGGAATTTCTGTGGTGGGCCCAAGCAAGCCAGATAAACAAAGGTCTGCCTTTCAGCAAGCCTCATACAAGTCAAACCATAACAACAGATGCCTCAGACCATGGATGGGGGGCGCGCATGGAGGGCAGATGCATTCAAGAACAATGGACACAAAAAGAAAAGCACCTGCACATCAACCAAAAAGAAATGCTGGCAGTGATACATGCAATCAAGGCCTTTGAAAAGTTCATGCATCAGGGCCATCTACTAATAAAGACAGACAATACCACAGTTATGTGGTACATAAACAAGCAAGGAGGTACCCATTCCTACCCTCTTTGCAGACTGGCAATGAATCTCTGGAATATTTCCCTACAATTGAAAATAGAGCTACAATCCCAGTTTGTACCAGGGAAGGACAATGTTCTGGCGGACAGCCTAAGCAGAAACATCATGGATCCACACGAATGGATGTTACATCCAGACATTTTCTTACAAATAACTCAAGCATGGGGAAGGCCGGACATAGATCTTTTTGCCTCCCACCTCAATCACCATCTGAAAAAGTTTTGCACAAGGATATACCATCCTCAAGCATGGAAGGTGGACGCTCTCTCCTTCAGTTGGAACTTTCTAACACTATATGCCTTCCCACCTCTTCCTTTGATGACCAAGGTGTTACTAAAGATCAAGACAGAGCAGCCGAAAGTCATACTGATAGCTCCAGACTGGCCAAGACAACACTGGTACCCACTGCTACGGAGCTTGACACACACCAATCCGTGGCTCCTCCCTCAATGGCCACTTCTTCTGACACAGCACAATTACAGGACACTACACCCCAGCTTGAAAACATTGAAGCTGACAGCTTGGAAGATTCCATGACTATTCCTCAGGATACACTTTCCAAAAGGGTAAAAGATATCCTGGAGGCGCGCAGACCTTCCACTAGAAAAACATACTCAGCAAAATGGAAGAGATTTCTTATCTGGAACAGCAAAAAGGGTCAAGACCCATCACTGATGAGCATTCCACAGATCCTAGACTATTTGGCTGAAATGCTCCACAATGGCCTTTCATATTCTTCCATAAAAATACATGCTTCAGCAATATCTGCCAAATATAACACTGATCCGCCTGTATTTTCTCACCCATTGCTAAGACAGTTTCTAAGAGGTATAAAGAACAAAAAAAAAAAAAAATGCAAATATAGAACACAAGTGAACCAGAATAAAACGGCTACTTCAGTCACTATTTCCACAGAATCAATATCAGTCCAGGATAAAGCAAACTTCTTCTTTATTCCATAAAACAGAGAACAACGAAATGAGCGCTTTCACGTATTTATAATACGCTTCATCAGATTTCAATGTACATTGAAGCAGCTCAGTTTAAATAGTGTACTACATTCCTTTAATTAATGCAATTAACTTGCTAATTGAAAACACCTATCTCTATCAAGCAGCATAACTGTTTCTTAAAGTCACAATGAATCTATACTTAATCTAATATATCAGTTTGTCTCTATTCTACAATGTTATATATCAAGTATGTATATATATATATAGATTATTTATATATATATAAAACAACATTGGTCATATTAAATTGAATAGAGTGCAATGAAGTAAAATAAATGAACATTAAAATAGAATAAAACAAAACCAGACAAAAAAGAGAAAGAATAAGATAGTCTAGCAAAAATCTATGCATCAGTAAACCTCAAAGTATTTCTCCACATAACTAGCCCTTAACCCAAGCCAGAAGCCTCATTCACTGACATTCTATTTTGTCTACTTCTTTTATATTTTGCATAACCAATAATATACACATATTAATTCCTGTTTGTCAATAATATAAAAAGTAATAAATAAATCAATAAATATCTAGATAAATAAAAATATATACATATATATATGTATACACATAAGTGTATATATACACATAAATACATACATACATAAATGGATACCCAGATATAAAAATCAATATATTATTGCAATAAAGTGCATAGTGCTCTATGTTGTTCCTTACTGAGATCTATATCATGGCAGGTCCAAATTGCCCTCTATCTCTTCATCTGCTTATTGTATATCTTATGAACATATATTGATACCTGACAGATATGTATATATCAACTCAAATATGGACCAATAAATATACATACTAGTAAATACATGAATAAATCAATAAACAAATAAATATGTAAATGTATGAATATAAATATAAATAAATAACAATGTATAAAAGTCCAAAGAATAAAGGGTCGTTGCTCTGCCAAAACCCAGCAAACGTAGAATAATCCAAAGCAAACAACAAAGTAACGAAGCTGGATACTGCTCAGGTATAAAACGTGATTTATTTCCAACGAACAAACAATACAATATGGCTGAAGTTGCCCTTCATCAGATAAAAACTTTACTGATAAAACTTCTATTTAAAAAACTGTTGACCAATCAAATTTTAATAAAAAACCCGCCTTTTGCTTAATGTAGGCTTAAGGGGGACTACATCATTTAAACCTGGATCCCTGTGTGCTGTTAACTCAAGGATCCATCTGGATTCAGCTAACTCAGTGTTTAATTTGATATCCCCCCCCCTATTTGTCAGCTTTAAATTTACAATGGCCCTAAACATAAACCTGTGTGTGGGATGGTCCCTAACATGCCTATACAAGGCATTATGTTCATCCTTGTTCCTGATGTTAGACATATGCTGAAGGATCCTAGCCTTCAGCATTTGATTGGTCTTTCCTACATAAAAGCTCGAACACGAGCAACACTCAGCTATGTAAACAATATCAGTGGTCCTACAAGACGCCCTACCCTTAAATAAAAATATCTTCCCATTGATAGGGTGTCTAAATTCTATTCCTTTTTTGATGTATCCACAAGCCTTGCAGGACCCACATGGGATAGGCATATTATATTGTAAGCCCCCTTAAGCCTACATTAAGCAAAAGGCGGGTTTTTTATTAAAATTTGATTGGTCAACAGTTTTTTAAATAGAAGTTTTATCAGTAAAGTTTTTATCTGATGAAGGGCAACCGCCCGAAAGCGCTCATATTGTATTGTTTGTTCGTTGGAAATAAATCACGTTTTATACCTGAGCAGTATCCAGCTTCGTTACTTTGTTGTTTGCTTTGGATTATTCTACGTTTGCTGGGTTTTGGCAGAGCAACGACCCTTTATTCTTTGGACTTTTGGACTTTTTTTGGGGTTATTGTTGCTATGCATGCTCAAGATAATGCTCCGTTGTCAGTTACAGAGACTATGGAAGGTGGGAGCGTTTCACGAGGAGGTTGGTGTGTGGAGCGCTTTTCCTGTGAGAATCCATTGCTGAATTTAGGTTTCAGCGTTAAACAAGGAGTACAACATAATGTGACTATCCCTATGGCTATGGATAAGACTTTTGATGATAATCTAAGAGATCTCAACTACAAAGTTAGTAGATTACAGCGTTTGCAATGGCAAACTTTCCATCTGGAAGCTTGCCTTGATTATGGTATAGTACCTCGTGGGATGCGTGTACTATGTATGCCGAGCCAAGGGGATAGATACCCTGAGTTACTAGCCAGATGGCAGACTATTAACATTAAGACCAGTTATCTTTATATGGATTTGTTAAACGATTTCTTTGCTAAAGAGATCGTTGAACTCAGAAAAGATGTCTTGTTGTTGCAACGGAAATTAGAGAACGATTACACTGAGGCTTGGTGTAAAAAGAAATTAGAGGAGATGTACACCAGCTTTAGCGAGAGTGATGCTAAATTAAGATCACAGAAAATGGGGAAACTTCGTAGGGATTACGAAGATTTCTCCAAGGGTAACATTTTTGTTTGGCAAAAGCCGAGAGCATCTACAATGGCGGAAGTTGTCAAAGGCACCAATAGAATGAATGAACAGCAACAGATGAGGAGTGGCCAAATGCGACGTAAGACAATGGTCAACGAAGTAATGGCGTCCACAAGTAGTACTATTGCCGTTAGTCCTGTTTTCAAAGATTTGCAAAAAGAGCATGATATGGACCTTTCGGCCAGCACTCATGCTGGTACAGTTTCTACCACGGCTACCGATGTTGCGGCTACGGTAGCAGCTGAAGTCAGTACAGCTAACCAGAGTAACAGCAATACTGACTATACAGGGGGAGCCGTTGATAATACAGGGGCTGTTTTGGAACAAGAGTCTGCGTGTCCTGACAACTCGACTGTTGTTAATGATAATATATCATCTGGAGCACGCCCTAAAATTAGACCCTCTCGAAACCATTTTTTGGACATGTTACCTGTACAAGTGAAGAAGAAGGGTCCATGGAAACGTTCGCTCAGCGACGACAGGGATTTTCAGAAGAAAAGGCGGACTATAGATTGACTTCTTGTAAGCATGGTGATATTGTTTTTAATCTATCTTCACGTTGCTTAACTGAGCATGAACTGGGAGTATTGAATAAGGGGTTAACATTCGTTCCCAGCAAGCAATGTAGCTATCAAGATGTTATTCTCGATATCATGTCATTTTGTCGCAATTTAATGCTAAGTAAGCAATTTGGTAATAGTGTTAACATCCAACCTGTTTTAAAAAAGCCTAGCAGTTTTGTACCGGCTCTAACACCAGCCTTACAATTGTTCATTAATCAGTGTGATCATGAATTAGTACACTTTTTTCAACAGAGTGATAGGGATAAATACTATAACTTAACGAATGAACAAAGACAGGCTTTGGCCAACCTTAGTGGTTATACAGACATTACTATTAAAAAAGCAGACAAGGGAGGGTCGGTTGTTGTGTTGGACACCGTTTGGTATATCAACAAAGTAAATGGTCTATTATCTGATGCACAGACTTACATTTTGATTAATCCGATAGAAGTAAGAAGAACCATAGATAGAGTTCACAGTAAACTACGGGGATTATGTGATAATATGCAGATCACACCACAACAGTTAGATTTTTTACTTATTGAAAAACCATTGACCCCTGTTTTTAAGGCTCTACCGAAGGTTCACAAGAGTTTATCAGACCCACCCCTCAGACCGATTGTATCGGGTAGGGGTTGGGTGACTGAGAATGTATCCATTTGGTTAGAAGTAACGCTAAGACCCTTTGTTGAGAAAATGGATCATGTCCTGATTGACACAGGACATTTTTTAACTCTTATAGGTAGTATTAAAGCAGAGGATGTGACAGGGGATTATTTGTTGGTCACTTTAGACGTCAACAATTTATTTACAGTTATTAATAATGATTATGGACTTTTAGCGGTTAAGGCACTTCTAAATAGTTTAGGACTTCAGTATACTAAGATAGAATTGATATTGGAAATGTTGAGTCTAGTACTGGAAAATAATATATTCCTTGGGGCAGATTGTGTATATAGGCAGGCACAGGGGATAGCCATGGGCACCCCCTGTGCCAATACTTATGCAAATCTTGTCCTATCACAATGGGAGAAGTTACATGTGTTTTGTGACCATGCTTGGAAAAAACATCTATTTATGTATCTGCGTTTTGTAGATGACATATTTATTTTATGGAAGGGGGTCAGTGATGATCTATTTAGGTTTATTGACTATCTTCACTCTACCACAAGTTTCTTCAGATTTAGCGTGAAGACATCAAGAGCTGTCATTGATTTTTTGGATGTATGCTTGACCCAAGATAAGGATGGCTTTTCCTCTAAATTATTTAGGAAAGAGTGTTGGAGGAACACTCTGTTATCATATGATAGCATGCATCCAAGGCACACTTTCACTAATGTGGTGCAAGGTCAGATAAGTAGAATTTCCAGGATTGTCACTGACAATACACAATTTGATGAGGAGATCCAATATCTTGGTGACTGTTTCTCTAATAGGGGCTATAATGAAAAGCTGGTTAGTGATATTATAATGAAGAATAAACCTTATAGACGTAATAAATATAGACCATGGTTAGACTCAAAATATAATGCTAGTGATAGACTGAAAGACAATGCCTTTAGACGTGATGGTCACAAGATGGCACTCACCTATGGTAGTGATATGAGAGGGATTTGTGACATCATACGTAATAATTGGAATATAATAGCCAGTGATGAAGGATTGAGAGAAATGGTGGGGGTTCGCCCTATGTTTATTTATAAAAGGAATAAAAATTTAAAAGATATGTTATGTAAGGAGAAGAAATTATCCATGAACGTGAGATCTAAGGGAGGAGCGGGCACGGTCCCATGTGGGTCCTGCAAGGCTTGTGGATACATCAAAAAAGGAATAGAATTTAGACACCCTATCAATGGGAAGATATTTTTATTTAAGGGTAGGGCGTCTTGTAGGACCACTGATATTGTTTACATAGCTGAGTGTTGCTCGTGTTCGAGCTTTTATGTAGGAAAGACCAATCAAATGCTGAAGGCTAGGATCCTTCAGCATATGTCTAACATCAGGAACAAGGATGAACATAATGCCTTGTATAGGCATGTTAGGGACCATCCCACACACAGGTTTATGTTTAGGGCCATTGTAAATTTAAAGCTGACAAATAGGGGGGGGGATATCAAATTAAACACTGAGTTAGCTGAATCCAGATGGATCCTTGAGTTAACAGCACACAGGGATCCAGGTTTAAATGATGTAGTCCCCCTTAAGCCTACATTAAGCAAAAGGCGGGTTTTTTATTAAAATTTGATTGGTCAACAGTTTTTTAAATAGAAGTTTTATCAGTAAAGTTTTTATCTGATGAAGGGCAACCGCCCGAAAGCGCTCATATTGTATTGTTTGTTCGTTGGAAATAAATCACGTTTTATACCTGAGCAGTATCCAGTTTCGTTACTTTGTTGTTTGCTTTGAAATAACAATGTATATCAACTAACTATTATTACATAAAGTGCTAAGTGCATATGGGCTAAACCATTGCCAATAGCCCTAAAACCATGTATATATACAATAAAAAATGTTGATAAAATGTCTTATATAGATATATATAGAGATACATGTTTATAAATATATATAAATACCTATATGTATAAAAATAAATATAAATAAATGTATATATGGAATAAATAAATTTATTATATCATGATGCTACAATGTGAATGTGGACGTAGGTCTATATCAAAGGTAAATACGCAAAATATTAAGTTTATTGTGTCATTGATGCTACAATGTTAATATAAATACAATTCATTAGATACCACACCATAAAACTCATAGGAAAACATGTATGTATATAACATCAACCCATAACCACAAATGAGTGAATTTCCTATATATCATCACACATAGTCTACATTGACCAACATGTGCAAACCAACCTATCTATCCTTTGTACTGATCTTATCTTAACATAGGTCTCATAGGAACATACTGATTTAGACCAGGTGGATAATGTGCTCTCATCCTTAGAATCCAATGTAGTTCCCTTTGTTCAAGGATATTCACTGTCTCTCCTCCATTTCTATCTTTTTCAATTATTTGTAATATCCTAAACCTAAAGCTGTGTGATGTATATTGCTTAATGTGCTTGGCAGACCTTCCACTAGAAAAACATACTCAGCAAAATGGAAGAGATTTCTTATCTGGAACAGCAAAAAGGGTCAAGACCCATCACTGATGAGCATTCCACAGATCCTAGACTATTTGGCTGAAATGCTCCACAATGGCCTTTCATATTCTTCCATAAAAATACATGCTTCAGCAATATCTGCCAAATATAACACTGATCCGCCTGTATTTTCTCACCCATTGCTAAGACAGTTTCTAAGAGGTATAAAGAACATCAACCCTCCAAGGAAACCACCAGTGCCTGCATGGGACCTCAACTTCATGCTGGAAAAATTAACTCTTCCTCCCTTTGAACCAGCAGCATCTTCAGAGTTGAAATTTCTGTCTTGGAAGACAGCTTTCCTTCTGGCAGTAACCTCAGCAAGAAGAGTCTCTGAGCTACAGGCCCTTATGGCAATACAACCATTTCTCATTTTTCATCAGGACAGAGTTTCTTTGAGAACCAATCCGTCATTCATGCCAAAGGTGGTATCCAGGGTGTCCCTGAATCAAGCTATTCACCTGCCTACCCTCTTTCCCAATCCTCAAAATAAAGGAGAGAGACTTCTGCACACCTTGGACATACACAGACAGTTGCGCTACTACTTGGACAGAACAAAGTTTTTCAGAAAATCTGACCAGCTTTTTGTAGCTTGCTCTGCTGGATTGCAGGGAAAAGCAATTTCCAAACAGACAATTTCTAAATGGATTGGAAATTGCATTCGATTCTGCTACTCTTTTCATGGAAAAACTGTGCCAGCTGACATCAGGCCACATTCCACCAGAGCTACAGCCACCTCCACAGCCTTTTTAAGAGGAGTGGCAACAAAGGACATTTTAGAAGCTGCTACATGGAGCTCCGTGCATACATTCTCCAAACATTACAACCTGCCTTTATATTCCAGATCCAGAGCAGAGTTTGCTTCTGCAGTCCTGCAGGGCATTTTAGCTACACCATCTTTGTCTTAGTGCCTACCACCCCCAGGTTGGCTATGGTATTCAACCCATATGTCAGGACTGCAGTTGCATCCTTGAAGGACATAGTACAGTTTTGTACCTACCATAAATGTAGATGTCCGATAGGTATGCAACTGCAGTCAGGTTTTCCCTCCCACCTACCCCTCTGTGGTATTCTTTTGGGTTTCTACCCCTCATTTTAGCTACCTGGGGTAATCTTTTATGGTGTATTTGTTTTTATGTTGTTGTACTTGTCTGGAATTTTTTCTCTATTTTCAAAATTTAGCCTTCCTTAGAGAGCACCTGACATCTGGGGCAAGAAACACTGAAGAAGATGGTGTCGGCTGACGCTTTTATACCCCAGGCGCTCTGACATCGAGGAAAGGGCGACATCAGCCGACGCCGGACCCAGACTTTGGAATCCGGCCGACCGAAGGGCTGCCTGAGGCAGGACAACCCATATGTCAGGACTGCAGTTGCATATCTATCGGACATCTACATTTATGGTAGGTACAAAACTGTACTTTGTGTACACTTACCATAAATGTAGATGTTCGAGTGTATTCACTGTTGCAGTCCTGGTTACTCTCCCTCCCGCCCCCTGTTTTTCTTTTACTATACCTCATCTTTCTTTTATTATGCTTAAAAGCCTTGTTGGTGTATTTGCTTTTGTTTGGAGGTATATTTTTGTGTTTCTAATTATACACACACACACACACACATATATCTCTCTCTCTCTATATATATATATATATATATATATATATATATATATATTTACATACATATGGGTCTACTTTATTTGCCCGAACTTCCAATTGCCCGACACCCATTTGCCCGAAATTTTATTTGACCTACACTTCATTTGACAAGTACTATTGGCAAGAAAATGGGATATGCCCCCTTCCCCACTGTAGTGCGACCCTGGAGTTAGACTATATAGTTAGGGGGGTGTGGGGGGTACAGCCCCCCACAATGGGGGGTGTGGGGGACGAAGCCCCCCACTTACGTTTGTTTTACTAAGCAATATTAAAGCAAAATTAAACAATATAATATGAACTTAAGTGGGGGGCTTCACCCCCCACACCCCCCCATTGTGGGGGGCTGTGCCCTCCACACCCCTCCAACTATATATTCTAACTCCAGGGTCGCACTACAGTGGGGAAGGGGGCATATCCCATTTTCTTGCCAATAGTACTTGTCGGGCAAATGAAGTGTTGGTCAAATGAAGTGTCGGTCATTTGGTCTCGGGCAAATGGGTGTCAGGCAAATGGAAGTTCGGGCAAATGAAGTAGACCCATATATATATATATATATATATATATGTGTGTGTGTGTGTGTATTTTGCTCCCCATTTGGGGGGCACCTGACATCTGGGGCAAGAAAAACTGATGCAATGGCGTCAGCTGCATGTTTTATACCCCTGACGACCTGATGTCATGGAAGAAGGGACAGTAAGCGACGCAGGACCCAAGACTTTGTTAATCAAGGCCGACTGAGGGCAACCTGCTAGCAGATTACCCAAATGTAATGACTGCAACAGTGAATACACTCGAACATCTACATTTATGGTAAGTGTACACAACTGTGCTTTCCTCCCATTCTTCCAGTTTTTCTGGATGCCTTTTCAGCAGCATCCTTTAACCCAGACTGCCAACCCCCAGCTCCACGCAGACCTGGTAGGTTTTAGAAGGTCCCTTTGAAAGCAAAATTGCTAGTAAAATGCCCAGCTGCAGACCCAGCCACCATTTATATCTCCACTTACAAGGTTTTAAAACGACTGCCTTCTACTACTCTCCTCCCTGCTGACAAGGATAGCAAAACCATTTGCGTTTGGGAAAGAATATGTACACATTTGCAACTCTGTTTTTCAGAGCAATCAATTACCAGACACACATGTCTAAATATGCGTTATCCCTTTTGGAGAAAATTTCCAAACAGCTGTCCGACTCCCCAGACTCAGCAGCCAAAGTTCAACTATGCTCCCTTGTTTCCCTGACTTCTCAGGTTACCAGGCACTCTATCAAGTGAAGCTATGATGCTGCCGAGGCCCCCGATCTGCCCTAAGAAGGTGTTCCAGTTTACGCCTTCAGCCCCTACCAGATTATTTTAGAGCTAATATGGTAGATGCTCCTTTGGACAACGCAGCCCTTTTTGGAGAAAAGTTTGCAGACTTATTCAAGTCCTTGCAACAAAAGGGGAAAGGCCAGCAAGATTTAAAGCATCTATTGTTATCCCCAATTCCAAAGTTTCAAAGAAATTACCTTTCAAAAACTCAGTTCATCCGAAAGCACTTACGGCCTGCTCTCTCTTCTAGGCTTAGGAAAACCACCAGGAAGCAATCCCTTCCTGCTGGAGCCACACCATTTACCAGCCAGAGGACACCCTTTCAAGACAGGGCAGGTAGTGTGTGACTACCTGCCAGTCTTGAAACACCCACCCCCTCCTTCTGTCCTTATGTCTTTCTCACTGTCTCCAAGTGTGGAGAGTCATCACTTCAGAAAAGTGTGTTGTCTCAACAATAGAACATGGGTACTTCATGACCTGGATCATCTCACGAAAGAGAAAGGGAATTATCCAGCCCCCAAAAGAAAACTTCCCCCTCTTAAAACCGGTGTTAACCAACTTTATGGCTCAAGGTACCATTCAGCCAGTCCCACAGTCTGCTATTGGAAAAAGGTTTTACTCCAGGATTTTTCTAGTTCCAAGAAAAGATGGACCCTGGAGGCCAATTCTAGACCTCTCACATCTGAACCTCTTTCTTCATGTACCCACTTTCAGGATGCTTACTTTGCCAACTCTCTTCCTGCTCCTCCTCCTTCAAGGGTCCGTGGCCACCTTGGACATCACGGCTGCCTATCTCCGCATTCCCACAAGGCCCAGCTTCAGGAGGTACCTAGGTTTTCGGTGGCCTCCTCTCACTTTCAGTTAGCTGCCTTGCCCTTTGGGCTTTCCACTGCACCCAGAGTCTTCACCATATGTCTGGCACCAGTGGTTGCCATCTGCAGGACACAAGGGATCCAAATATTCCTGTATTTGGACACACTGCTCATTCAAGCAGACTGTAAACAGTCCCTCCTGCTACAGCTACAAAAAAAAAACATTGCACTCCTACAGATCCTAGGGTTTCAGATCAGTTACCCAAAATCTTAACTAGAACCTACACAAGACATAGTCTTTGTGTGGTGTAGGATTCAAACAAACACCATGAAAGCCTTCCTTTCCCCTCCCAAGATGGAAAGCTTGACACATTATCTGCTTTTAGTTCTTCACACCAAAGGAATGACTGCAAGGCAGTACCTCAGGCTCCTGGGCTACTTGGCTTCCACTATACCTATGCTGCCTTTAGCAAGACTTCACAAGGAAACTGCAGTGGTCCATCAGGTCTGTTTGGACGCAGCATTCCCACCCCTCTGTAGTACAGGGTGCCCCTCCTGCCGGTCTGAAACAGGAGATACATTGGTGGCTGAATCAGGTGAAGCTCAACTCAGGTCTTCCACTCCAACCCTGTCAACCAAAACAGACTATGTGCACAGATGCCTCAGACCTCGGTTGGGTAGCAACTCTGGGGCACTTAAAAGTGCAGGGAATGTGGCCAGTACCACACAGGAAAGAGCACATCAATGTGAGAGAAATAAGGGCAGTACTAGTGGCCCTGTGTGCCTTTCAAACCAGACTTCAACAAGGAACCCTGAAGCTTTTTGCAGACAATACCACAGTACTGTGGTATCTCAACAAGCAAAGGGGAACCAAATCTTACTTACTTTACAAACTAGCTCTCCTGGTGTGGGAACTGGCCACCAGTCAGGGACTTACTCCACAGGTGGTATACATACCTTCCCATCAGAATTCTCAGGCAGATTCCCTCAGCAGGTCCATGACTATGGCCCACCAATGGATGCCACACAGGGATGTCTTCCTGGACCTGGCCCACCAATAGGGTGCACCTCAAATTGACCTGTTTGCCTCTGCCATCAACAGGCAGCTTCCCTCCTTCTGCACCAGACTGCCAGAACCACTGGCGATAGCAACAGATGCCTTTTCAATTTCATGGAAGGGAATGTTTCTGTATGCATCCCCCTTCCCTCTTATTCAAGAGGTCCTGCTGAAGATACAGCAGGACAGACCTAAAGGTCTTGCTGGTGACTCCCTATTGGCCAAGACAGCATTGATTCCCCCTCCTCCTGCAATTATCCAAGGGCAATCACCACATTACCCCTCAGAGTGGACCTTCTCTCACAGGACAAGGGAACCCAGATCCACCCACAGTGGCAATCTCTTCACCTCCGTAAGTGATAGGATTCTGATCCCTTTCAGACACCTTTACAATGAGGATATGCTCACTGTCCCATAGGAGGCCAGGAAACCCAGTACCAGGAGGATTTATGTATCCAAGTAGAAAAGATTCTCTATATAGCGTCTTAAAAGGCAGTTGGACCCTTTGCAAAGCGAGACTCCTCTAGTACTAATACACAAAACTTTTCGAAGATGAATTAAATCCAGATAAAGAAGTATGGAACACCAGAATAAAAAAATTCTGGTGTTCCATACTTTACCTGGATTTAATTCATCTTCGAAAAGTTTTGTGTATTGGTTCCATTGGTGAAGTTACTTTGTTTTTCGTTTTGTTACTCCTCTAGTACTGTCTTACCTGTGTGAACTTTTGCAGTCAGGGTTAGCATTCTCATCAATTAAGGCTCATTTGTCTGCCATTTCTGCATGCCTCACTTTGTACCCCCACCCCGCAGCATCCAGATTGCCTGCAAAACTGTTCCTTAAGGGGGTACTTAATCTCAGGCCACCAAGGTAGCCCATTCCCCCTCCATTGGACCTGAACTGTGTTTTAGAGAAGCTCACTCTTTCCCCATTTAAGCCAGCATACAAAGCTTCCCTAAAACACTGCACATGGAAGACTGTTCTACTCGTCGCCTTGACGTCAGCTAGAAGATCTTCGGAGATACAAGCCATCATGGCTATTCCACCCTTTCTTATATTCCACAGAGATAGGGTAACTCTTAGAACCAACCCATCCTTCATACTCAAGGTGATCAGTGACCTTTCTTTAAATCAAGCCATCCACCTACCCACTTTCTTTCCCTACCCACAGGGAGACAGAGAGAGCAACTACATTCCCTGGATGTACACAGACAGCTGAGAGTCTATCTGCACAAAACCAGGCCCATCAGACTTGCTGACCAACTGTTTATCTCTTTCCATCCCAGAGCCCTAGGAAAAGCAGTATCTAAGCAAAGCATTTCAGCCTGAATTTCCAAAGCTATTACCTTTTGCTATAAACACCATAGGAAACCCTTGCAAGGCAGTGTTACAGCACATTCCACCAGGGCAGTGGCCTCTTCTGGAACCTTCTTCAAAGGCTTGGACACTTCCACTATCCTTGTAGCCAACACTTGGTCTTCTGTACACACCTTCACAAAAGATTACAAGATAGACCAGATTTTCAGGTCCAGGGCTGGATTTGCTAGGGCTATCCTTCATGGATTCCTGGATAATTCTACTAGGCCACCTCCCCCCTCCTTACAGTGAGCTTTGGCACTCACCCGTATGTACAGAATACTGCAACATGTTAATAGAAGGACAAAGAAAAGTTGTGTAAAATTTTGCCATAACCATAGATGTCCTTCTCTTCCATGTTGCAGTATTCCTTCTCTCCCACCTATCCCTCCTATTATCTGGAAGTTCCCTTTTGGATGGCACAAGACTTGCATTACCGTCTCTGGGACTGGTTCTGACTTGGGCCCTCAGTTCTGAGGTCTGGTGCACACAGACGTCACTTTTATGGCCCACGCTCTGCTGGCCACATCAGATCTCCCACGCACTGTATAGTAACTGAAATCTTTTGTATAATGGCCGGACGTTCTGGTAGCAAGATGAGATGACCCATATGTACAGAATACTGCAACCTGGAAGAGAAGAACATCTATGGTTATGGTAAGATTTTACACAACTTTTCTTTACCAGGAGTGGATGACTTCCCAAAGGACATTGTTATGCATTTCTTGGCATTTTAGGGACTTGAATATTTTTTTTCATATAACACCTTTATTAAATTTTCACATAAGGTATAGGTACACATACATTAATAGAAAAGAAAAAACACATTAACATTTAATTTACATACATTGTACATTATATGTACATTTTTTCTGTAAAACAATTATTGCTCAATCCAACATTTCATAAATTGCCAGTTCCTGCCTTTCGTTAAACTTCACTCCTCCTCAGGAATGTTGTTATGCATATGTTCTTCCCGGGTCTATATCAGAACATCGAAACGGCAAAATATCAAATGCCGTTACATCGAACTGGTTACATCGAACCAGCATAACATCGAATAGCTGTCAATGACAGCTTCCAGCGGGGACATAACACAATAAGGCTGTAGGCATTGGGGCAAGCCCCTCTGCACCCCCCACACCTACCACTACTTAAATATACCAACTCCGAGATTGCACTACAGTACAGGAAATGGAAATCTTCCATTTTCCACTGTAGTGCACTGAAGTGCAATCCCCGGAGTGGAATAGTTAAGTGAAAGGGGGTCTAGGGGGTGCAGGATGTCTTACCCCCTGCATGTAGTAATTTCTTTTTAACATTCACTCCACATATGTGTGAGTTTTGCCATTCTGATGTTATGCTTTTTATGAAAGTATTTCGATGTAACGGCATTCGATATTTTGCCATTTCAATGTTCCCATATACACCCGTTCTTCGCACATATTCCATTTGTTTTTATGCAATTTCCTTCTTCCCTTTTATTGACGTTTTTCACTGCCAATTCTTTTATCTGTTTTGCATCATGGCAGTAATTCAGATACAGATAGTTTAGAATATGATTACTATTTTCTAGTAATTGCATTTTAGGCAGCCAGTAGAATTGAACTCAATGCCTTACTATGCTTAAGCAATTAGGATTTGTTTAGCTGATTTATGGGACATAGAAATTCTTGTGAGGTTAGAAAAATAAACAAAATCTACAGATTATCCAGTGCATGGCAAACATGGGTTCAGCAGATTTGCCATGCTATGTTCATCTTCCAGCAGGATCTACTTCATTGGAAGGAGGGCTTGTGCACTGCTAGCATTCATAAACTTTTTCGTGATAAAGATAATCTCAGTGATTTACTAAATTTAAACTGAAAGAACATTGCAAAAATCTTGGATCATTTAGCTAAAATTACCTACCTAAGTTGACTATGTGGCAGAGTTTGATGGAACCCTAACCACAACCCAGATAACACTGGATTGTCTAGTAGTCCTGCCGCTAGAGAAGTAGGTTAAGGAGGGTTGGTTGTGAGCAGCAAGTGATTTTGCACTTGTAAAAAGAGAGGGAGTTGGCTAGATCCTTCTGAGTGAATGCTAGGAACTGCATTGATGTGAGAACCCAACAAGGGAGTGCATGCACTGTAGCTGACTTCTATGTGGAAATGTGCCCCTCCTAAAGCTTGAGCATAGGTGAACTTCTACTGCCTGAGTAGGCCAGCTGGACAAAGTGTAGGCCTACAACAGAAAAATTTGAGATTAGAGATGATTGCTCTCTTCTGCTCAACTGTTGTCCCCATTGGCAACAGCTGTGTGTGGTCAGGTTAAGGAATCAAATGAATCAGTAAGAAAGAGAGATAGCTGAATGATCAAGATTCCAAAGGCATCTTTACTAGATCCAAAGAAGTCTCAATTCCTCTCTACTCTTATTTAATCAGATCCGTTATTGAATGTAATGTACCTTTTGGCATTTATTTTTCTAAACATATCACTTAGCTTCAGAGACCTCAGAGATTCATAACTAAAAAGACAGACTGGCAGCCCTCTCGTTGTCCTCAGTCTTATAGACTCCTGAGTGGAAGTCTGTGTTCGGCTTTTTCAGACATGAAAGATCCAACCCTCTTTAACCTCCCATGCCTTCACTGAACAAATTGTACCTTAAATATTCAGTTAAATGAACTAAACGTTCATCAACAGAGAAATAAGACATGTTGATGAGTTAGATTCATATCCCGTGACATCCACAGTTTTCTCAGTGCCTTCTGCATGCCTAAGGATGTATGTGTTGTACTGGACTGTGAGTTGCCAGATAGCTGCATAGTTACCACATATTTGGCCTCTATCCTTCAGCTCTGAATTAGCAGACAGTTCCCACCATTTTCAATGTGGGCTTATCTTTCCATCAGCTTAACTTACAGTAGGACCTGATGACGGATAAAGTGGTTGGGGAGCCCCTATGGGTCTTTTACATCAGCCAGACACACCACAGGTCCTGATGATGATGATCCTATCATTAATCCTCCACAGCTAAAATGAAACATTCCCCTGAAAGACAGAGTTGGAAATAATTATATAAAACTGCAGGCAGCCATCCTTGCCATGATATCATTTGAGGACAGGTAGAATCTGGGGCCACTCCTGATGCAGTCCAGACCCCAGGTCTCGTTTGCCACTTTTCAAGACAGACACATTTGCCACTGCTCTCGAGCGAAGTAGTAATTTTGATAATATATTTTCCTTTTCTTCCATTTACTTGTTAAAATGCTTTACTGTTTTAACCTAGCCACAATCTTCTTAATTTATTAAGACTCCTCTCTTCTTTCCTTTACCTGTTTCCTTGTTCGTACACTTCAGTGTATGTCTTAGTATCATCACTGATACTATTTTCTCTCTATTTTTTATAGATATATATATATATATATATATATATATATATATATATATATATAGATAGATAGATATCTAGAGAGAGAGCTTCTTATTGTTGAGAGTGCTGCCTGTGAGATCCTTTCTCTCTGTACACTTTTGTGCTTGATTGCAGTGTTGGCATAATTTATGAGTTTATCTCCAAAATGGCAGACAAGCCAAAAACACCTACTGGCTTTAAAAGGTGCCAAAAATGCGGCCATAAGATCCCTACTTCCAGCTGTGTGTGTACTGTCTGGGTCCTGTTCGCTTGCAAGATGACTGCTTCATTCTGCCATAGTTTCAGTCACAGATCTCTTGTTGAGAGACGTAACAAACTTATTTTGAAGAGAAATCAAAAAGAGGAGCCTGTCAATGCAATATACTCCATTGGCACCTCCTCCAAAAAGAGCTAAGTCTGTGTCTGTGGTTCCTTTCTTCTAAACCTTGGTACCAAAGCGGTCTTTCGCAGCGAGCATTATAGTGCAGTCAGATTCTTTTGCACCGAACACTTTGGTGCAGCCGATTGCTAAACCCCGGCACCAGCATCATCAGCAAGTAGTAGTCTGGTGCAGGACTATGCAGAGATTTCAGTGCAGAAATCCGTTGATCAGTCTTATTTTTGTTGGTTCTGAATACTTCGGCACAGAGTGCAAAATTTGATGAGTCAGTTAGATTCTTCGGCACCTAACACTTTTTTGCAGTCAGTTGCTAAAACCCCTGCACAGACATCACATTGGCACCTAGTTTTTCAATGCAGGATTATGCAGAGAATTTGACGCCATTCTCTATTCTGACTACTTTGGCACTGAGTGCAAAATTTGATGAGTCCATTAGAGGATTTTCAGGTGTTTCTTCTGCTCCGGCCCCCACGGGCTTAGGAAATGAACACTTCTTGACCCCTCCTATTGTTCCTCCTCCTCTGACTTCATCTAAAGCCTTATAGTTGTTGGCTTTGAGCCACCCAGTACCAACTGCATTGGTTTCAGAGATGTCTCTATCTTCAGAATTCGTTACTTCTCTGAGGTCTTCGGTCCATGTGGACCTGGAGACCTCTTGCAGACGTAACTGTCCTGTCAGCTCTGGGGAGTGAGACTCCGCTATAATTTTTTCAGAGCTTTCTCTGCACCTCAGAGCTTTGACATGGAGCAGTTCACTCTGGCTTCTGTCTCGAGAGTTGTCTCTTCAGAGCAGGGAGTGACCGCATTTCCAAGGCAGTCTTTCTCGGTTCCAGGCTCCCTTCCCTCTTCACAGGGGGCCAGCTTTCAAGGCCATGGAGAGAGCCCTGACAGTTGCAATCAAATGGTCGGTTCCCTCCACTTCAGAACCAATATTCCATAGAGAAAGTTATTGCAGCTAGATGTTTTCGCTTACAGTCCTCTAATTCCGATATGGCTTTGATAAGCCATCCGACAGCAGATCTTCCAAAAAAACATAAGGATAAAGACAGAGACAGACCGCACAGGTGCAAACCTACCCACAACGCTTCTGTTAAGCTAGTCGTCAGTTCTCTGGTCCTCAGTAAGGCGCTTCGGAGCCCCTGATGTCCACTTCTGTGTATTCTCAGGCTGCTACTGAGATGCTTTTGGAGTCCAGTATGCCGCAAAACTCTTTTTCAACTAAGGATCCTGCGGTTGTCTCTACCTTGAGTGAGTCCGGAGCCGCTGAGCAGGCACTGGCTTCCGAGGAAGTACTCAGCGCTACCAATTCTCGACACAAACTGACAACGACTTTTGCGTCTACCGTTTTTTGAAAACTACAGAGTTTCTAAGGCCCAGGATATGACCCACACCCAAGAAACTGGCAACCCAATCTCAGGCACCTGCTTCCTTGCCTCAGTCTCAAATGCTTAAAATAGCGGAAGACCTTATCATGCTGATCAGGGGAAGCCAAGCTACCCCTTCCTAAGAAAAAGAGATCTGTGCCCAGTAGGTTTATATGAACAGGAGTCTGATAACTCTGATGCATCTGAATATGAAGACATGCGACCCCTCTCTGCTTATGAGTATTCTGATGCAGAGGAATCCATTCCTTTAGCCTCTCCACCTGAGGACTTTTCCTTTGGGGAAACCCTTCATACCTTAAGGGTGCATTTCCAATGAGAATGTCAGGACTAACCTCAGTCTAAAAAGAGACTCAGAGAATTCTTAGATCTTCCACAGCACAGACCCCTAGCCATTCCACCAGTCCTGGATGTTGTGGACGATGTTTTCCTGGAAATCAGTTTGACTCCTTACACCCTCCCTTTTGCTCTCAGAAAACCTGACAGGTATTGCAGAGTCCCTGACTCTCACAAATTTCTTTTCAAAATCCTACTGCTGACCCTGAGGTAATTTCTCAAGGGCCTAAAGGAATTAAAGCAACTTCTGCTAAGAATCCCACCCCCTCAGATAGGGGATTCCTGAGCACTAGACAGATGGGGTAAAAAAGTATACACCTCTGCTACTCTTGCTATCAGTGCACTAAATTGTCAGTTCCATATGCTAAAATTTCAGCAACATACTATGGAACTCCTCAAACAAAAAGTGTCTTCCTTTCCTGCTTGTGCAGAAAATAGAGTTATAAGAGTTAATGCATTCTGTAAGTCAAGTAACTAAGCACACCTTACACTGTAGTTTTGACACCCTAGAAGCTTCTTGCAGGGCAACATTCACTGGTTCTGTCCTTGGAAGGCATGCTTGGCTTAAGGAACAGCCCTTGCCAGGTCATGTCAAATCTAAATTATTGGATGCACCCTTGCACAAATACAACTTATTTGGCATCAAGGCAAAGGAGGTCTTAAAAAGATGGAAGAAAAAGCTAAATCTATGCAGACAGTTAAGGATTTTCTACAGGTCTAGCAGGCATTGCCCCTCCAAGCACTGGTCTTTCCTGCCCCCTCCAGGTTAGTTCAGCCCAGACCCCCCCCATCCCAGACAGTAGCCACAGGGAATGCAGAGATCAAAGCAGTGGAGTTCCTCCACTTCAAAACCAGGGAGTTCAAAGCCAACCCCTCATGGTAAGAACTCACAATGACTCTCCTTCCCCACCTCCTCCCTCTTCCCACCTGCATTTGCCCCTAGGAGGAAAACTCTCCTTCCACGCAAGCACCTGGACCCACCATTACCAACAATCGCTGGGTCCTCAACATAGTGTCCCAGGGATACAAATTTTCTTTCCACACTCTTCCAACCCCAGAAGGGTTCCCAGATCTACCTCCAAACCAGTGGGCAGAGGTGAAAAACAAGTCCTTTCCCTGCTCACTATGAGGGCAGTAGAGCACGTTCCTGCAGAACAGATAGGCCAAGGTTTCTACTCCAGAATTTTCCTGGTACCCAGAAAAGAGGGCACCTGGTGCCCCATCCTCGATCTATCCATTCTAAAAACCTTCCTGGTGATACCAAAATTCAAAATGCTCACCCTCCATCAACTGCTACCCATGCTCTCCAAGAATGCTTGGCTAGCCACCCTACACCTAAAAGAGGCCTACCTCCACATTCCTATTAGGGAATCATGCAGGAAATATCTATGTTTCAGGGTAGGATCTCTGCACTTTCAGTTCTCTGTGCTTCCTTTTGGCTTATCTACTGCTCCCGGAGTTTTCACAAAATGTCTGGCTCCCGCCATTGCCTTTTGCAGACAAAGGAATATCCAAATTTGCCCATACTTAGACGACTGCCTAATTCAGGCAGACAGTCAGGAAAAGCTGCTCAAGCATAGGTTCATAGGTTGGTACTAGGCTATCAGCCCTAGGGCCTATACAAGCCTAGCCATAACAATTCCCTGGCTATTTCTTCCCACATTATTTACTTTCATTTTATTTGCCTTTGTAAAGTCCCTACTAACCTCCCTAGGGTACACTATCAATAAAAAGAAATCCAAACTAGTACCCACCCAAAGGATTATATTCCTGGGAGTAAGCCTGGACACAGCATCCCAGATGGCATTCCTTACTCCAGAAAAGCAAACGTACTTGACAGCCTGCTTCTGTCAACTAGCCCCAGACCCCAGTTATCTGCAAGGAAAATCCTGCAAGCTCAGGGGTTAATAGCATCTTGCATTCTGTTCATTCCATATGCCAGACTGCATATGAGGAAACTTTAGTGGTACCTAAAAAGCCTTTGGTGTCAACACACTCAAGACATGGAAACTCTTATACCACTGATACCTTGCCTAAGGAAAGATTTTCTTTGGTGTGCAGCAGCATGCTCCCACAACAAGGGACTACCTTTCTCAGCACCCACCAACACCCAGACCCTCACTACAGATGCATCAGACTATGCCTGGGGTGCACACCTGGATGGCAGGTGCATACAGGGTCAATGTAGCCCACAGCAAATCCATCTGCACATCAACCAAAAAGAGATGTTAGCTGTGCAGCACGCATTGACAGCTTTCAGGCTCCTTCTCTCCCCAGAGGCTGTCCTGATCAAAGCAGGCAAACACCACTGTGATGTAGTATATCAACAAGCAGGGAGGGACTCACTCATACCCTCTATGCAGGCTGGCCATGACCCTTTGGCACACAGCCTCTGCCATGCAACTCCACCTATTAGCACAATTCCTGCCAGGCTCTCTAAACTCTCTGGCAGACCACTTAAGCAGAAATCTTCTGGACCCACATGAATGGCAGCTAGGCCAAAGAACCTTCACCCTAATAACTCAGAAGTGGGGCACCCCGAAGGTCGACCTCTTTGCCTCCCACACCAGCCATCAGCTCATCAAGTTCTGCACCAGGGAGAATCACTGCATGGCTTGGAAAGTGGATGCCCTATCCTTCCCCTGGGTCAATCTCTCAGTCTATGCATTTCCCCCACTACATCTCATCACCAGGGTACTGCTCAAAATAAGAGAGGAAAAACCAAGGACAATTCTGATTGCTCCAGACTGGCCTCACCAGCACTGGTACCCACTGCTGCGCAGCCTGTCCCCACCGCCACCATGGTATCTCCCTCAGACCCCAACCCTCCAGACCCAGAGGGAAGGAGAATTCATGCATCCCAAATTGCAGACCCTCAATTTGGCAGCCTGGCTTATTCCCTGACCACTGATCAATCTGCCAATCTCAGTAAAAAGGTTCTAGATGTTATACATGAGGCTAGATGCCCTAGCACTAGAAAGTCTTATGCTGACAAATGGAAAAGGTTCTGCACCTGGATTCAGGCTAAGGGAGCCAATATGGCACAGCCCTCCCTACGTCTCATCCTGGATTACCTAGCTGACCTGCTACAGAGTAGTCTCTCCTTTTCCTCTATTAAAATTCATGCCTCTGCTATCTCTGCTCATTTCCACACTGAGCACCCCCTTTTCTCACACCCTCTGATCAAACAATTCCTAAGAAGGGTTAGCAACTTGAGGCCACCCAGAAGAGCACCTACCCCAGCCTGGGGCCTATACTTTTTTGGAGCAGCTCACCCTGCCTCCTTTGAACCAGCATCTTCAGGAGAGTTAAAGTTTCTCTCCTGGTAGACGGCTTTTATCTGAGCTTCAGGCACTCATGGCTGTAGAGCCCTTCATCATCTTCCACGCTGACAGGGTGTCCCTCAGGACTAACCCATCCTTCATGCCCAAAGTGGTGTCCAGTGTGGCTCTCAACCAATCCATTCATTTGCCCACCTCTTTCCCTAACCCACAAAACAAGGGAGGAAGGATCTTGCACTCTCTAGATGTGCACAGACAGCTCAGATTCTATCTAGACAGGTCTAAATCATTCAGAAAGACTGATCAATTGCTGGTCAGCTTTGCTACAGTGGCAGAGGGCAAAGCCATCTCCAAACAAACCATTTCCAAATGGAAAGCACACTGCATCCATTTCTGTTGCAAGCAACACGAAACCCTCCTCCTAAGGGGGTCAGGACTCACTCTAAAAGAGCAGCCTCCACCTCTGCAGCTTTCCTCAGAGGAGTTCCCACCAGGGACATCCTGGAGGCTGCCACCTGGACATCTGTTCACTCTTTCACCAAGCATTAACACCTACCTATATTCTCCAAATTCAGGGCAGGCTTTGCCACTGCAGTCTTGCAGGGCATCCTAGGCAGCCTCTAGTCTCCTTGACTGCCTCCACCTTTTTCCTCAGTTTTGGGAATCAACCCAAATATGATGACTGCAACAGTGAAACACAAAGAACATAGTACAGTTGTGTACACTTACCATAAATGTAGATGTTCGAGTGTATTCACTGTTGCAGTCCTGGTTTTCCTCCCTCCTTCCGCCTCTTCTTTCTCTATCCTTACAAGGAACTTTTTGGTATTTACTTTCTACTAGTGGGGTTCTTCCACCATATCCTGGCTCTTACTTGCGGGCTCCCGGCAGTTAGGACAAGAAAAACTGATGTAATGGTATCGGCTGCCTTACTTTATACTACTAACGACCTTACATCAGTCCTGAAACAACAGCAACTGATGCAGAAATACTAAGCCTCTGGTATTTGGGCCGGCTGAGGGCTACCCTGGCAGGGATAACCCAAATGTGATGACTGCAACAGTGAATACACTCGAACATCTACATTTATGGTAAGTGTACACAATTGTACTTTTCTAAAGGTCCAAAAACTGTTTAAAAAAAAAAAAGTAATCCAAGAAGTTCCACCAGACCAGATAGAATCCGGAATTTACTCAAGAATGTTCTTCGTGTTTCACTGTTGCAGTCATTACATTTAGGGTAATCTGCTGGCAGGTTGCCTTCAGTCGGCCTGAATTCCAAAGTCTTGGGTCCTGCGTCGGTTGCTGTCTCCTCTTCCATGACGTCAGGTCGTCAGGGGTATAAAACAAGCAGCCGATGCCATTTTCTTTAGTCTTTCTTGCCGCGCGGTGCCCGAAGCAGAAGCATTTTGCAAGTGCCTGTCGTCCGACTCCTGAAATATTCGAGTTTGAGTTTCAGAACCGAAGTCTTCACTAAGCTAAGTACCCCATTGAGGAAACTTTTTTCTTGCTCCGTACCAATGTCAGAAAAAAGTTAATAATTGTATTACTTGTGGGAAGCAAGTACCTCATAAGGATTTTCATTTATACTGTATTCCTTGCCTAGGCCCTGATCACAACGTGCCTGGCTGTCGGTTTTTTGCTAGATTTAACCAATGCACTATTAAGCGTCGGTATATTTTTGCCTCGAAGTATTTTGGAAACAGATTTAACTACCCTGAAATGTCAGCGGATAGCAATCCGACTACCGGAGTACATAAAATAACAGAAAGAAAAGGACAGAGACAGTCGAGGTCCAAAACCGACGACGAAGCTTCTCCTAAGCCATTCGCAGCCCCTGATACCCACTACTTCCAAGTCGCAGGTCCCTACCGAGACCCATATGGAGTCCGGCATGCCACAGGATACTCAAAGTATTGGACCCATGGATGTATCTCCCTCGGATGGGTCCGGAGCCGCTGAGCAGGCACCTGCTTCTGAGGGTGTATTCAGGCCTCAACATTTTTACATCAAGCCGACAACAGCTGAAAACCAAAGACAAAAGCAACTTCTAAAGCTAAAAAAACGACGCACAAGCCACGTGCACAGGCCACTATACCTAAAAAACAGATGAACAAAATGGCTGAAGACCTTATTACCTTGATCAGGGGTTCCCATCTCCCTCCTCATAAGAGGCGTAGGCAAGACACTGACTGAATCTTCAGGTCAGGTTTCTATTTCTAATGATTCATCTTTTGATCTGTAATTATCTATACCTCCCTATGAGGATACTGATGCAGAGGAGTCTATCCCATTTACATCACCTCCTGAGGATTATTCATTTGGAGAAACCTTGCATACTTTGAGGGAGCATTTTCACTGGGAGAGTTAAGATTTCTCAGAATCAAAAAAGAGGCTTCGGGATAGATGGGGAAAGAAGATTTATACAGCTGCAACCTTGGCAATTAGGGCCTTAAACTGCCAGTTTCATATGCTCAAGTATCAACAGCATGTTATGGAATTGCTGAAACAGAAAGTGATGTTGATTTCTGAATGTGCAGAAAACAAAGAATTGAAGGAATTATTGCATGCAGCTGAACAAGGTGGAAAGCATACTTTACAATGTGGTTTTGATTCCTTAGAGGCCTCCTGCAGGGCCGCAGTTACTGGATCTGTGATTAGGAGGCATGCCTGGCTAAAAGAGCAAAATTTGCCTGATCTTGTTAAAGCTAAATTACTGGATGCACCTTTACAGCATGACACTTTGTTTGGTGTTAAGGCAGAAGAGGTTTTAAAGAAAATAGAAGACAAAGCTAAGTCTATGCAAACTGTAAAAGACTTCTTACAAGTGCAGCCACCAAGATTCAGCAGACACTGGCCTACAAAAAATTGGTCCTTTCCTGTGTCAGACAGAGCTCAAAGGGACAAATCCAGATGCCTTAAGGGTTCCAGATACCAGGCACAAGATTCGTACAGGTCAAAGCAATGGGGTGCTTCTACCTCCAAATCTGGAGGAGCTAAAGCACAACCCTACAGAAAACAGTCCCAATGACTTCCCTCTGCCTTCACCAAGCACTTACCTTTTGGCAGCACCCTTAGGGGGAAAATTAGCACTTTTTGCTCAAAATTGGCAGTTAATAACCCAGGACAAGTGGGTGCTAAACATAGTATCACAGGGATACAGATTCCATTTTCATACTCTGCCAATGGCAAACGGTTGGCTGGATCTGCCAAACAATCAATGGGCAGAGACACAGAAACAGGTTACGTCCTTCATGGATATGGGGGCCATTCAGCCTGTACCAGAACAGGAAAAAGGACAAGGTTTTTACTCAGACTGTTCTTGGTACCCAGAAAGGACAAGGCCTGGCGGCCAGTACTGGATTTATCAATTTTGAACACATACCTGGACATTCCAAAATTCAAAATGCTCACTTTGCAGCAACTTCTGCCCATGCTGGGCAAGAATGCTTGGCTGGTGACATTAGACCTAAAAGAGGCATACCTGCATGTCCCAATAAGGGAATTGTGCAGAAGATACCACCGATTCAAGGCTGGCTTAATGCATTACCAATTCTCTGCACTGCCCTTTGGCTTATCTACTGCACCCAGGGTCTTTGCAAAGTGCCTGGCACCAGTAATTGCTTTTTGCAGACAAAGTATACAAATATATCCTTACTTGGACGACTGTCTCATTCAAGCAGAGAACAAGGACATTCTTCTTCAACATCTGGCGTTTGTGAAAAGGCTTCTAACATGCCTAGGGTACACAATAAACAAAATGAAATCACAACTGGTACCCTCTCAAAAGATAACATTCCTGGGTGTAAGCTTGAATACAACTGCCCAGATGGCTTACCTCACGCCAGACAAACAAAGGCAACTGACTACTTACTTCAAACTGATGGCAACAAAAACCCAGTTATCTCCAAGACAAACTCTGCAGGCTTTGGGCTTCATGGTATCCTGCATCCTACTGGTTCCATATGCTAGACTGCATATGAGGAAACTTCAGTGGTACCTAAAAAGTTTATGGAGTCAACATTGTCACAGTCTGGAAACAATGATTCCTCTCATTCCCTGCCTACAACAGGAGTTTCTATAGTGGGCAAAGGCATGTCACCAAAACATGGGACGGGCCTTCACTCTACCCCTTGCCAGCCAAACGTTAACAGACTCATCAGATTATGCATGAGGGGCCCACATGGCAGGAAGATACATTCAGGGCATATGGACCCCAAAACAAATGCATCTACATATCAACCAAAAAGAGATGCTAGCTGTTCAAAATGCCCTGACAGCCTTCAAGTACTTACTTCATCCAGGACAACTACTGATAACAACTACTGATAAGGACGGACAACACCACGGTTATGTGGTATATAAACAAGCAAGGAGGCACACACTCATTCCCCCTTTGCAGATTAGCCATGTCACTGTGGGACACAGCTTTGACTTACCAAATACATCTTCAAGCTCAATTCCTGCCAGGAAAGCAAAATACTCTGGCAGACGGTTTAAGCAGAAACCTTATGGACCCTCATGAGTGGAAAATAGATCCACAAGTCTTCAGCATGATAACAAGGAAATGGGGGAGCCTGGACATAGATCTATTTGCCTTTCCTCAAAATTATCAGTTGAAAAGATTCTGCACAAGGACTTACCACAGACAAGCATGGAAAGTGGGCTCCCTATCCTTTATTTGGAAAAACCTATCAGTTTATGCCTTTCCTCCTCTCCCTCTTCTTCCCAAGGTCCTACTAAAAGTCAGCCAAGAGAAACCAAAGATTATACTAATTGCCCCAGACTGGCCCCGCAAATACTGGTACTCAATCCTAAGGAACTTGCCTCAATACCCAGCTTGGACCTTACCTGAAAGACCTCAACTACTGTCCCAGCAAAACAATCAGATCCTACACAATCAACTACAGACACTGAACCTGGCAGCATGGCTGATCATGTAGTTATACAAACAACACCTCTCAATAAAGCTGTGATGGATGCCATTGTGGAAGCCAGAAGGCCTAGTACTAGAAAATCTTATGCTGATAAATGGAAGGGATTCTGTGCTTGGAATCAAGCACAAGGAACTGATACAGCAGAACCAAATATTCCTCAGATTTTACAATACTTGACTGAGATGCTTGACAAAGGCCTATCTTTTTCATCAATTAAAATCCATGCCTCTGCCATTTTGGCTCACTACAATACAGAGCCACCAATCTTTTCTCATCCTTTATTAAAGCAGTATCTTAGAGGAGCCAAAATGTTAAGACCTCCTAGAAGATCACCAATACCTGCATGGGACCTTAATTATGTGTTGGAAAAGCTCACCCTGCCTCCATTTGAACCAGCTGCTGCTACTGCTGATATAAAGTGCTTATCATGGAAAACAGCTCTGCTCCTAGCAATTACTTCAACAAGAAAAGTTTCAGAGCTACAGGCCTTCATGGCTGTGGAGCCTTTTATAATTTTTTTACCCAGACAGGGTGTCTCTGAGGACCAATCCTTCATTTATACCTAAGGTGGTTTCCAGTGTGGCTCTTAACCAAACTATTCATCTGCCAACATTAAAGGCCTTATAGCCGCACCTAATGCTATTTAGCTCCAGCCTCCCATCCATAGCTTTGGGATTCTACCCAAATGTAATGACTGCAACAGTGAAACACGAAGAACATAGTACAGTTGTGTACACTTACCATAAATGTAGATGTTCGAGTGTATTCACTGTTGCAGTCCAGGTTACCCGCCCGCCATCCCCCTTTCATTCTGGAGTTTATCTTTCATTCTCTATCTTCCACAACTTATGTGGTGTATTTGCTTGTAGATGAAGGTAAAATCTGTACTGATGCCAGTATATATAGTTTGTGTGTGTGTGTGTGTGTGTGTGTGTGTGTGTGTGTGTGTGTGTATATATATATATATATATATATATATATATATATTGGGGCACCTGACATCTGGGGCAAGAAAAACTAAAGAAAATGGCATTGGCTGCTTGTTTTATACCACTGACGACCTGACGTCATGGAAGAGGAGACAGCAACCGACGCAGGACCCAAGACTTTGGAATTCAGACCGACTGCAGGCAACCTGCCAGCAGATTACCCTAAATGTAATAACTGCATCAGTGAATACACTCAAACATCTACATTTATGGTAAGTGTGCACAACTGTACTTTCCTTTTTAGTGCCAGAAAAGATAGGGAACTGCAGACCAATTTTGGATCTCCGCGTACTGAACAAATCAGTTCGCCAAACCAGTTTCCCAGATGGTTACGGTACAGTCTGTTCTTCCATTTTTGGAAAAGGACAACTGGATATGCTCAATAGATCTTCAGGATGTTTAATACTGTAAAAAAATGGAAAAACAATCCAGAAGATTCCTCCGCTTTCAACTAGGAGACAGTCACTACCAGTTCAAAGATGTTCATCGTGCATACAGCTGCAGTCATAACAGATGGGTTCTCCTGCCGTCAGGCGGGTCCTCGGTCGGCCGAATTCCAAAGTCTAGGTCCGGCGTCGGTTGTCGTTGCTTCTTCCCTGACGTCAGTGCGACAGGGGTATAAAAGAACCAGCCGACGCCATTTTCTTTAGTCTTTCTTGCCGCGCGGTGCCCGAAGCAGAAGCAGTTCGCAAGTGCCGGTCGGCCAGCTCCTGAGATTACGAAAAATTTGGAAACCGAAGTCTTCTTAAAGCTAAGTACTCCGTTGAAACTTTTCTTGCCTCAGACCGATGTCAGACAAAGTTAATAATTGTATTTCTTGTGGGAAGCAAATACCGCATAAGGATTTCCATTCCCTCTGTATACCTTGTTTAGGCCCAGACCACAACGTCTCGGTCTGTCACTTTTGTGCTACCTTCAACAAACGTACTATTAAGCCGGGCGGAGTTCGCCCAGCATTTTTGGGAAAGCATTTAACTATACCATGTCGCCGGATACTCCGACTCCGGTTTTGTCTAAAAACGCAAAGACAAGGACCGACACTGAGGTCCGGCCTCTACCGACACCACGCCAAAGCCGACTACCGTGGTCCGGTTCTCAGTGAAGCCCTCGCAGCCCCTGATTACCGGCGACACATCTTTGGCGGTGTCTCCTGTACCAGGTTGCAGGCTCCTCGGCCCACACCCGACTACAGATACGAAGCCACTCTTGGCATTGAAACACAGAATGTGGACAGGTCCACCTCCACTCAAGGTGTCTTCAGACCTTCCTCTTCTTTCTCCATCAAGGCTTTCACCAAGTCTAAAGCATCCATGCACCCTAAAAGACCAGCTACACAGGGCCCATCTCCAGGCCCCATGCCTAAGAAACAGATGCTTAAAATGGCTGAGGATTTAATTACTCTAATCAGAGGTTCTCAGCCACCTCAGGACAAAAGGCCCAGAGTGGAGGAAGATTCCCCCTCCTCTGATCAGGGCTCCATTATTTCAGAACACTCTGATGATCAGGAACAGTCTTACGCCGTGTTTGAAGACTCTGATGCAGAGGAGTCTATTCCTTCTGTATCCCCCCCTGAGGATTATTCATTTGGGGAAACTTTGCATACCTTAAGGGAACACTTCCACTGGGAAGGCCAGGATTATTCAGATTCCAAGAAAAGGCTCAGGGAATTTCTTTTGTTACCCCAGCACAGGCCTCTGGCTATACCTCCTGTCTTGGACATCCTAGATGATGTTTACTCGGAGGCCTGCCTTAACCCGAACTCTCTACCTCCAGCTAAGCCTGACAGGTACTACAGGGTTCCTGACTCACACCAATTTCTTTACAAAAGCCATGCTGCTGACCTAGAAACCATCTCACAGAGGCCCAAGGGAGTTAAGGCTTCCATTGCCAAAAATCCACTGCCTTCCGAGAGAGATTCCAGATCCTTAGAAAGGTGGGGAAAAAAGGTATATACCTTGGCTACCTTAACCATGAGAGCCTTAAACTGTCAGTTTCATATGCTAAAATACCAACAGTTTCTGTTATCTCAATTGAAAAGTAAAATTTCACAACCTGAACAACCAGACTTGAAGAAGTTGCAGGATTTGATGCATAGTGCAGAACAAGTGGGTAAACAATACCTTACAATGTGGTTTTGATGCTCTAGAGGCCTCATGTAGAGCTGCTGTTACAGGCTCAGTCATACGTAGGCATGCCTGGCTCAAGGAACAAGCCTTGCCTGATCATGTCAAAGCTAAATTACTAGACGCCCCTCTTCAAAAGGATGTACTGTTTGGGGCAAATGCTGAGGAAGTATTACGGAAAATGGAGGAAAAAGCTAAATCAATGCAAACTGTGAAAGAATTTCTGCAGGTTCAACCCCCACGTTTTAGTAGAAATTGGCCTTCCAAAACTGGTCCTTTCCTGCCACAGACAGACCCCAAAGAGTCAGATACAGGCAGCGGAGGGGCAGAGAACAATCACAAGGATCGTACAGAGGCAGACAATGGCAAGCTCCTACACAAGGAGGTGGTGAGGACAACTCACAATCTTTCAGAAAGCAGACCCAATGACTTTCCCCTTTGCAGGCCAACCAGGTCTCAAATGGCAGCCCCCTTAGGAGGAAAGCTGGCACTATTCTCAAAAAATTGGCATGTTGTCACAAAGGACGAATGGATCCTGGACATTATAAACAGAGGCTACAAATTCCATTTTCATACCCTTCCAAAAATGAGAGGCATTTATTTATTTATTATTTTTATTTTACATTTGTTGACCGGGCTAGTCTAGCTGGATATATATCCGTTTACAGTAGAGGCCCGGGGAGAAAAGCTCCGGTACAGTAAAAATTACAGTGTTGAATATATATACATAAAGTAAAAAATATTTAACAATACATCAAAGATTTTCTACATAGATTTTTAAGTGGTACAAGAGTGGCAAGGCAATAACATTTCAGAAACTTATCAGTCTTACATTTCAAGAGAGAAAAACAAACAAATTTAAAATGTACAAGTCTAGTTCTACTAGTAACATAGTAGGCTATAAAAAACAAGACTAAGGATAGAATGATTTAAGGCATAACTAAGATTAAATCTCATCTCCAGGGAGGCATCAGGTAGGGGCTTAATTAGAAGATAAAAAAAAATGTAGTTGTATTTAGAATATGTTTCAGTCGGGATTGGTACAGGGACATAGCCAATGTGAAATAAGATGTTCTTTGATTTGTTTTTTGAATAGAGAGGTAGACACTAGGCAAGTTATATTCTGAGGGAGTTGATTCCATATTTTACCAATGGAATTAGAAAATAAAGCATGCCAAACCTGCCACACAATCAAAGGGCAGAGGCACAAAAGCAAATTTCAGATCTTATAAACATGAAAGCTATTCAAGAGGTACCTACACACGAACAAGGTCAAGGTTTTTATTCCAGGCTATTTCTGGTGCCAAGGAAGGGAAAAGATTGGAGACATATTTTGGATCTTTCCATCCTAAACACATTCCTACTCGTACCAAAATTCAAGATGCTCACTCTACAGCAACTTCTTCCCATGCTGTGCAAGGAGTCTTGGCTGGTAACATTGGACCTCAAGGAGGCATACCTGCATGTCCCAATCAGACAAAATTGCAGAAGATACCTCAGATTTCTTGCAGGTTCAACCCATTATCAATTCTCTGCATTGCCCTTTGGCTTATCTACTGCGCCCAGAGTATTCACGAAATGCCTGGCATCAGTAATTGCCTACTGCAGACTTCAAGGGATACAAATATATCCTTATTTGGACGACTACCTGATCCAAGCGGACAGCAAGCACATTCTTCTGAAACATCTGGCTTATGTAATAATGTTATTAAACTCTCTGGGATACACAGTCAACAAAGAGAAATCAAGGCTAATACCCTCTCGGAATATAATTTTCCTGGTTGCCAATTTGGACACAAACACCCAGATGGCCTACCTCACGCCAGAGAAGCAGGGGCAACTAATTCAATATTTCAGAACACTGGCAAATCGCACCAGGCTGACTGCAAGGAAATTCCTGCAGGCTCTGGGATTCATGGCATCTTGCATCTTACTAATCCCATGTGCAAAGCTGCATATGAGAAAACTACAATGGTACCTAAAAAACATATGGTCTCAACACAGCCACAGTTTGGAAACAATAATACCACTAATTCCATGTCTGCAAAAGGAATTTCTGTGGTGGGCTCAAGCATGTCAAACAAACACATGCCTCAAGCAAATCAAGCCATCACAACAGACGCCTGGGGGGCGCACATGACAGACCGGTGCATTCAGGGCAAATGGTCCCAAAAAGAAAAGCACCTTCACATCAATCAAAAAGAAATGCTAGCAGTAATAAATGCTATTACAGCTTTCAAGGACCTTCTACAACCAGGTCAACTATTGATAAGAATGGACAACACCACAGTTATGTGGTACATAAACAAGCAGGGAGGAACACATTCTTATCCCCTATGCAGACTGGCCATGTCTCTTTGGAACATGGCCATGGACTTACAAATGGAACTACAAGCACAGTACTTGCCAGGCAAGGAAAACACGCTGGCAGACAACCTAAGCAGGAATATGACAGATCCACACGAATGGAAGTTGCATCCAAAAGTTTTTACAGAAATAATACAAGAATGGGGAAGGCCAGACATAGATCTCTTTGCCTCCCAAAAAATCATCAATTGACAAAATTCTGCTCGAGGATCTTCCATCCAAAGGCCTGGAGATGGACGCTCTCTCTTTCAGTTGGACATCAATGACAGTTTATGCCTTCCTGCCTCTTCCTCTGCTGCCCAAAGTCCTATTGAAGACCAGAGCAGACAGACCAAAGATGATCCTCATTGCTCCGGACTGGCCAAGGCAACACTGGCACCCACTCCTGAGGAGCCTGACGCATTCCCCTCCATGGACCCTGCCTCTAATGCCTCTTCTTCTGACTCAGCACAGCTTCAAAACTCTTCACAGTCAGCTAAAAACACTCAATCTAGCCGCATGGAAGATTCCTTAGCATCACAGCAGGCCCTACTCTCCAAGGAGGTGCAGGATGTCATTTTGGAGGCCAGAAGGCCATCAACGAGAAAAGCTTACTCCACAAAAATGGAAACGTTTTTGTGTCTGGAATGAGAAAAAGGGCCAGAACCCTGGAAAACTGAATTTACCTCAAATACTACAATATTTGGCTGAACTGCTAAGCAGTGGACTTTCGTTCTCCTCCATCAAAATCCATGCCTCAGCCATTTCTGCAGAATACAACACAGATCCTCCTTTATTCTCTCACCCTCTTTTAAGACAGTTCCTCAGAGGGGCTAAGAATTTAAGACCTCCAAGGAAACAACCAATACCTGCTTGGGATCTCAATTTCATTCTGGAAAAACTGACTTTGCCTCCTTTTGAGCCAGCTGCTTCATCAGATTTGCAATATTTGTCCTGGAAAACAGCTTTCCTTCTGGCTATCACTTCAGCTCGTAGAGTTTCAGAACTACAGGCTCTCATGGCTGTTCAGCCTTTTATCATCTTCCATCAGGACAGAGTTTCCTTACGAACCAGCCCGTCCTTTATGCCTAAAGTGGTATCCAGGGTAGCTTTAAATCAGGCCATACATTTACCTACTTTTTATCCCAATCCTCAAAACAAAGGAGAGATTACTACATTCCTTGGACATCCACAGGCTACTGCGTTATTATTTGGACAGAACAAAACCTTTCAGAAAATCAGAACAGCTCTTTGTGGCCTATGCGGTAGGAGCTCAAGGAAAACCAATTTCCAAACAGACAATCTCAAAATGGATAGCCCACTGCATGCGCTTTTGCTATTCCTTTCATGGCAAAACTGTACCTACAGGCATTAGAACTCATTCCACCAGGGCCACAGCCACCTCTGCAGCCTTCCTCAGAGGAGTTCCTACCAAGGATATTTTGGAAGCAGCCACTTGGAGTTCTGTGCATACCTTCTCCAAACACTACGACCTACCATTATAGTCCAAATCTAGAGCAGGCTTTGCCACTGCAGTCTTGCAGGGCATTTTGGCTCCTCCTAGTTCCACCTAGTGCCTACCACCCCTTTCTTAGCTTTGGGATTCTACCCATCTGTTATGACTGCAGCTGTATGCACGATGAACATAGTACAGTTTTGTACCTACCATAAATGTAGATGTTCGAGTGCTAATACAGCTGCAGTCCAGGTTTCCCTCCCTCCTTCCCCTCTAGGGGTATTCTTTTATGGTGTATTTGTTTGCAACTACTGTTTTTTGATTATATTGCATTGCATTACTACATAATTTTATGTATTGCCTTCCTTCTGGGGGCACCTGACATCTGGGGCAAGAAAAACTGAAGAAAATGGCATCGGCTGGTTCTTTTATACCCCTGTCGCACTGACGTCAGGGAAGAAGCGACGACAACCGACGCCGGACCTAGACTTTGGAATTCGGCCGACCGAGGACCCGCCTGACGGCAGGAGAACCCATCTGTTATGACTGCAGCTGTATTAGCACTCGAACATCTACATTTATGGTAGGTACAAAACTGTACTTTCTGCCCTTTGGTCTCACCACAGCCCCCAGGGTGTTCACCAAATCCATGACAGCAGTTGTAGCTCATTTGAGACTGTGGGGATTCCCAATGTTTCCATATCCAGATGACTGGCTCATTACTGCCCTGACCAAGCATCAGCTGATTTTCGCAAGAGACCATACACTTCACACTTGCACTTCTCCGGGAATAACTGTAAACTATAAAAAAAAAAAAAAAAATTAAAGTTGATCCCAACTCAGAAGTTAAAGTTCACAGGAGCACTTCTGAATACTCAAGCTTCCATAGCTTCTCTTCCCCTGCCAGACTTCAGGTCCAGAGAATAAGAAATAGCAAGAAGGTATCTACCCATTTAGTTCTGCAAGCATTAGGATCCATGGCAGCAACTGTAACCCTGGTTCCCTTAGTGAGGTTCCACATGAGAATACTACAGTGGCTACTAGCATCTCAATGGAGAATGTTGTATCAATCCATATTAAACTTGATTTTGATCACCAATCTTTGCAGGAAAAATTTAGCTGCTTGGATGCATTCCAGAGATATGCTTCTAGGTCTCCCCCTTATCCCTGCACAGCCCTAAGCCATTGTGACCATTGACTCCTCCCAGATGGGGTGAGGGGGCATTATCTGGGCAGGACTGTCCAAGGCACTTGGTCCCCTACAAAGGCCAATTTGCATATCAGTGGTCTGGAGCTAAGGACAGTGCTTTTAGCATTGCATGCCTTTCAGGCTGCTCTTCCTTCAGGACCAATTGCGATTCATACTGATTTGTCAGGATTCAACAACCTTTGATTCTGGACCCGGCTCCAGACCTTCTGCCCTATCCAGAGGGATTAGTCCAGCCAAACATCATGAACCTGAAGCTGACGGCTTGGTTTCTGCACTTCCATTAATATCCAGACTTTCTTCACTGTCTTCCCTGGTACGACAAATTATCTAAACCTCGTATAAGCCAGCTACCCGTAAACTCTATAATAGTAAAATGGAAAAGATTTACTTTCTGGGTGTGCCCATCGATAAGATACTAACATTTTTTAGCTTCACTCTTTAAGGCAGGAGCTTCACTGTTTACCATCAAAATTCAACTAGCTGCTAGTTCTAATTTCCATAATGGTTTTCAAGACTCCTCTTTGGCTTCGCAGAGTCTTCTTAAAAGGAATACTCTTGCTCCCCCCCCCCCATAGGATCCTACACCTTCTTGGGATCTAAACTTTGTATTACAAACCATTGTTTGACCTCCCTTTGAACCATCAGCTGAATGTGATATGAAGTTTTTATCCTGGAAAACTATATTTTTAGTGGTAATAACTTCTGCCAGAAGAATTTCAGAAATACAGTCTTTGTCATGTAAACCCCCCTTATCTGATTTTCTACAAGAGTTTCATTGAGAACAAATCCTTCTTTCTGTAGAAAGTAGTGTCAAGAGTCTGATATCGTTCAGACTATCAGTCTTTCAGTATGTTTTCCCAGTTATGCTAACAAAGGTGAAATATTGTTTACATTTGTGAGATGTTCACAGATAGTTATGTTTCTATCTTCAAAGAACTAAAAACTTAAGAAAATCTGACCAACTATTTGTGTCATTCTCTTCTATGAGACTTTGTCAACCACTCAGCTAAGTAACTCTAGCCAGATGGCTCAAAGAATCTGTTTGCTTCATCTGTAACAAAAAGAATATTAGATTGCTTAAGCCTCCAAAGGCACATTTTACCAGAGCTGTGTAACTACCTCAGTGTTTTTTCAGTCTAGAGCTTCAATGGATGGTATCAGTGCAACAGCAACACTGGCTACCCCTTATATCTTCATCACACATTACAAATTGAATTTGTTTTTCCAGAGGAAGAGCTTCCTTTGGTTCCGTGGTGCTCAGGAATATCCTTCCTTGAGTCTACCCAATATCAAAGGTAGCTGGGGACTTTGTCCCATATGTCAAGGATAAAATGAAAATTGGCATCATCAGATAAAGATGTTATGTACTCACCATAACGTTCCATCTGTGTTGTCCATTTTCATTTATCCTAGACTCCCCTCCTATCTTCCCCCTGCCCTTGAAGTTTTTGGTGGAACGGATAGGGGGCACATATCATTTATTGTTATAGTTATATGGTCCCAGATTTCATCTCTATGAGGGCTTTTTGGCTTTTTCATTCTGTAAGTCTTTCAGCAAACTCAATCTAAAGTAACTAGGAGAGGAGCATTGTGGGTAAGGGTTAAGCTCGAGAGATTTTGGCTTGTGCAAGCTCTAGTAACGGCCGAGTCGGTTCCTTCAGGTTAAATGAAAAGGGACAACACAGATGGATCATTATGGTGAGTACATAACTTCTTTTTATGCTGCACATATATTGCTATATACCACATAACCTAACCAATATTACATATTACATGAATTATTCAACTCCTGACCCTTTTTTGAAACAAGAAATATCTTTATTAAACCATCATCTATGACATAAGCAGTCATACATTTATATAAATGAAAATAAACCACACTGACACGATCCTAGTTGCAAGCATTTTACATCACAAACCATACTGATACACTCCCAGTTGCAAACATTACACATCACTTATAATCTACCCAATCATTTTCACTGAAACATTACATAGCTCATTTAAGTCCTGCCTTCTTTTAAACCTCATTCCTCCCCTGTATGTATTGTTCCCACAATTCTCATTTTTTTCCTAAGTAGTTTGCTCCTGCTTTTTTTTTAAAGACCTCAGTTACAGTTGTTTTATCTCTGTTACTATATTCACTGCTTCTAAAGGAAATGGAAGTCTTGGGTGGGCAGTGTCTTCCTAGAATGTTGCTCCCCAGAGATTATTTTCCTCTTTGAGGCTTGAAATACATGCATTCATTATGTATCATCGAAGTTGAACTCTCTTGAGGATGTTTTTTCTCAGTAGCTGCTACCCCTGCTTGGAGGATCTCAGAGCTTCACCCCATTATTTGCAGGGAATCATGTTTATGTTCACATGGGCTGGCTGTCCATTAGGAGGACTAGCCTATGTTTTCACAAGTAAGTTTCAGAATTGTCCTTAAAGCATTCATTCATCTTGGTTTTTCCTCTCATGAGGGCATACACGAGGAGAAATAATTCTTCTCACTATGGACCTGAAACAATTTCATAAGTTTGGAGTTGAGAGTTTATTGTTCACCTGCTTTGTTCCAGACAGGAAGAGTGTAGCATTTGTTGAGGGAACTCTTTCCAGATTGCTGTATGCTTTGTCATTTGGCATCCTTAGGAAATACTGTTCAAAACCCTACACATTACATTATGAAACAACCTTTAACAGTATCACTATTCAACCAATGTGTAGCTGGTACTACTGTTAGTTTTTTTTTTAGTTGACTGATTGTAAAAGGAGAGTTTTTTTTTCTTTTTGCAATTTGTGTAGTATTGACAGTTTGGTTGATTAAAATGAATGTCTATGTGCAGATGTCAATGTAATACTTGTGGGTGTATCTGCAGCTTGACAAGTTAGTGTGTATTCATTGCAACATTTCTCCATATCAGTGTTGTTTGTAACTTGTATAGAGCTCCAGACTGTCATATTTTTAGATACCACCCCTATGCATTACTTACCATGTCTGAATATGAACATCCTATCATGGAAAATCATTTTCCTGATGGCATTTACCTTAGCCAGCAGGATTTCTAAGCTGCAAGCATTATGAAGATAAGAACCTTTTCTTGTTGTACATAATGGTAGTGTTTCCCTTCCTCTGTCTGTACTAACCAAAGTTTTACCCCTGCTGAGAATAGCATAGATCAGTCTTTTTCTCCCCTTTGGCTGCATTCCGATTATTGGTCCCTCCCAACCAATCTACCCATTAATTATCCACCACTGGGGCAAAGGTCATTAAGGACAGGCTATCATTCAGGCAGCTGTCAGGGGTAGTTTGGCTTTATTTGTAATTGTGTCATTTCCCCTGCATACATCCATCAAAGTGTCAGGGAAGAAAGGTCAGTGGACTGACCACAGATGCCATCCCTATCACTTCCGCAAATGATGTTCCTTCCAAGCAGCTCTACGAGAAGCATGACTGGTGAACAATAAATCCAGTAGCACAATGACAAGTGCTGGACCACCGTTGAATTGAAATCCAAAGCTTTTATTGTAAAATGGTATGCGCTTTCGGCTGTATAATACTAGCCTTCATCAGACAATTTTAAAACTCACATTGCATCACTTTATAAGCCTTATAGGCATATTGGCAATTATTTAATTAACCAATGATGAAATAGCTCATTAATATTCAGCATTAGTATACACCTTTTCAGCATAAGGTGTCCTCCTATGCGATGCATTTCAACCATTACGAAACATAAACTCAATCTTATATATTATGTATAAATACATATTTTGAAACATACCTAAAAATTTATATATATATATTTAAATACAAATAAATTCACTACTAAAAATTATATATATTCCACCTAATTTTATAAGGCATCCATATATTCATATAAACTAACTTGTGAATTGATTTATATATATAAAATGATAAAATATGTGAAATATATAAAATATAATAGATGGACATCATCTATTAAAAGCTCTAAATTTTAATATACTGGTAATGGAGATAGAATCATTCAGTCCTGGAAATTGTGTGGCATTCAAGTAAACCTGCCACCAATATTCTTTTGACTCTAGTATTAATTTCCATGGGCCTCTTCTAGGAGATGGCCGTACTTGTTCCAGTACTGTGAAACCAAATTTGTGCGTATCATTGTGCATTATATGCGTAAATAAAGCATTATTAGTTGACTTCCTGCCGATATCATAAAGATGCTCGTATATGCGTTGTTTTAATTTACGCTCAGTTTTTCCTATATAATAGGCTGGACACTGTCCACATATTGCAACATATACCACTCCAGAAACATTACAATTATATTTTACTTTTACTTTTACACTGATCCCATTAATATGCGCATATTCACCTTCTATAATATACGAGCAATAATTGCACATACTGCATTTCCTCATGCCTCCATTATTAGAACTATCTGATATTGGACACATATTACACCAGTCCTTTAAATTTTTGTCCCTTTTATATGTAATTAAAAGCTGCTTCCCCAATATATTTTCCAATTGGGTATCACCCCTGAATAATGTCCAATTTTTCATAACTAAACCTTTTATATATTCAGAATCTTGTGTATAAGTGGTGATGAATGCCAAATTACCTTTTGTTATATGTCTATCATTGTTTGCAGTGCCGAAATTACTGCTATTATTATTTTGTACCATTACTGTGTGTTCATTAGGAACTATAGGTTCTTGCTGACTGCCACTGCCAATTACTGTGCTTGCTAGCAATGGTTTGTAAAACCCATTGGTTCTTTTTATTATAACTTCATTAAGTATTCCTTCAACAAACTGTTGTGGATAATCCCTATTTAAAAACATACTTACTATAAATTGGCATTCATTCATAAATTCATCAAATTTTGTAACCATACGTGCGGCTCGGACCAGTTGGCCTTTTAGAACCACTTTTTTTATATGTGAAGGGTGATTGCTGTCAAAATGCAAAAATTTATTAGAATAAGTTTTTTTGAGCTGTATATTTGCCTTTAAAGAATTATTGATTATATCCTTCTGTAAATAAATATCCAAATAAGCTATACTATCAATTCCAATTTCATGAGTTGAAAGATAAAAATTCAGTGGTATCATTTATATATTTTATAAATACCGCAACCAATTCTGCTGGTCCTTTCCAAATAAAAAACAAATCATCTAAGAATCTGCTATATAGCTCTACATCTGCATGAATTCTGATGGAAATAAATATCTCTTTTCCCATACTGCCATGATGACATTTGCATGCAATGTACCCACAGGAGAGTCCATCGCTACCTCCTTGATTTGTTTGAAATATTGGCCATCATGAAAAATATAATTATTAGTTAATACCAATTCTAATAAATCAACCAAGGCATTGAGCTGATCTTGAGGTATTGGTACGATCTCAAAGAAAAAATCAGAAAACCAAGTGATACCTAACTGATGGGGTATACAAGTAAACAAATCTTTCACATCCACCGTGATAAATATGATGTTATCCATATCATTAATGTTTAAGCTATTGACCTTAGTGAGAAAATCCCAAGAGTCTCTACAAATGTATTCTAGACTTTTTATCTTTCCTTTTAATGTTGCATCAATATATTTTGCTATATAATATGTTTTAGAACCACCTGCATCTACTATAGGATGCATTGGTGGACTTTGCAAATCTTTATGTAATTTAGGTGCTCCAAACATTATTGGAATCTTGGGATTATTCACTTGCATATATAATTTAGTAGTGAATTTATGTGTATTTAAATATATATATATACATTTTTAGGTATGTTTCAAAATATAATGTATTTATACATAATATATAAGATTGAGTTTATGTTTCGTAATGGTTGAAATGCATCGCATAGGAGGACACCTTATGCTGAAAAGGTGTATACTAATGCTGAATATTAATGAGCTATTTCATCATTGGCTAATTAAATAATTGCCAATATGCTTATAAGGCTTATAAAGTGATGCAATGTGAGTTTTAAAATTGTCTGATGAAGGCTAGTATTATACAGCCGAAAGCGCTTACCATTTTACAATAAAAGCTTTGGATTTCAATTCAACGGTGGTCCGGCACTGGTCATTGCGCTACTGGATTTATTGTTTAACAGTTTGTGGTTGTTTGTAAGCATGACTGGTGGTTTTCTCAGTCTCCACCAGGGAAATCACATTGACTGTGTGCCCCCCAAATGCATGCAATCCTCCTCGTGCCCCAGAAGAGGTGGGCGAACCATGCCCTTTCACCTCTGCCACTTCCCTTCTGGCTTCTCCAATGCCAGGGTGTCTAGTGGAACTGCAGTTATCTGGATTGCAGTTAAATGTTCCATCTGTCTGCACCACAGAGCCAGGCTATCAGTCAGTCTTATTACCTTACTTTCTCTCCTCAATAGGTCTAATGGGCATGTATTGTAAGTAAGAGCAGGTCAGTGTACTTCACTTTAATTGACATGGCAAAGCATATTCCTTCATATGGTCTTTAAGAGAGGGATATCATACAGATAGGTTTGGCATTTGTAAATGTGGCCACAGCTGTTTGGGTCAGAACTGGTTCATGCAGACAAAAGTTCACTTTATTAGATGACCAACTTGAATACATTCATCACAGCAATCTCTTGAAAAGCCAGCATCAACTAACTGAATTGTACAGAATATTTGTAAGTGTTACTCGAGTTTTATATTGAGAACACAACTGCTAGCTTGATTTGTAGGAAAAAAAGCCACATAATTTGATTTATGCATATTTCATGAATACCATTTCCTGGGATTTGCTTTCTGATTTATAGCTATCCATTGGCAGTCTTGGTCTTGAGCTTTTAGCCATTCAGAAGCTCTCCATACATTTCTTTGCACAAAGTTTCTCCTAGAACTGATGCAAGCCTTCCTGGTGAGGGGAAACACAAAACGTTTACCTGCCATCTGCTGTAGCACTAGCTAAGTCCTTTTTAGCAATTAAGACTGCTGGAAGACTTTCCAGCAAGTCTCATTCATTTTAAAATCATGCTGTATTGCCAGATCTTTTATGAGAATATCATGTCAGCTGGGTGGCATTAGAGGTGGTTCTTTTTAACACTGTAGGGTGAAGCCATTTTGAACCCTTTAGATGTTGGGAGAACTGTTTAGTGCTGCTTGATAATTGTTTTTTTTATTTTTAATTTTTTTTTTTTTACTCACTACAGCAGGCTTGTAAAGCAAAGTGGATATTTGATTGTTCTATTGTATTTCTTTCTGCTTTAAGAGCAGTGGCAAATCTCTGATGGATCCTGTGAAACCACCGGGATGCAGTGGCATTCTCAGCTTGTTTCAAAGAGTTTTTAACTAAGGAGGTCTTGTATCCCACCTCACACCTTTAGCACGTACTGTATCATAGTTGTCCAGTCTAGGAATACAGTAGGCTTAGCCTGGCTGCATGTTGCTGAGGATGGATTCTCAACCATGACCCAGGTGATGGGTTTGACTAGTGTCTTGGGGGAGAGGATTACTTGCTCTCAAGGACACACAGGGTGGTGCTAATTTGGAGAATGACATGCTCATCACGTATGCCTTGAGGGCAGGGAAAACTGGAAGAAACACTCCTTGCAGATGAGAAGGGACATGCTCCACTGTCATCTAATTGCTCACCCCTTCTTTATGCTTCATCAGATGCATTTGTTAGTGAAGGAGGAAATGAAAGAGAAAACCACAAACCACCCTGATGACAAACCGTTACATCCAACTCCTCCTCATTGATGAGCAAGAAATAGGTCATTTAGCAGTGAAAGCAGCTGATGACTGACAAATAAAGGTGGCAAAATTGCAAAAAAGAAGGATAAAAAGGAATGCAATAGGCTTTGGCAGGGCTTTCCAAGACCTTTCATGTCAGACATTTTTGTGCACAGTTTTCCTCCTTCTCTTCATAATATCAATGTCTTTGCAAATACCCTCACTAGGGACCTGAATGTACACCAAAATATAAACAAGACATGCTGGACGGATGGGTTACTAGCAGACAGTATTCTCAGCCAGTGGAATACCTTGCCCCCTACAGGTCAAACAAAGTACTACTTAGGTTATTTTTTTAACACATTTATTAAGATTATCACTTGAGACTGGAAAACATACATTAGAAAAGGAAACAAACCATATTAACACATTGCACACCACATGACGTTACATATATGTTCTTTTTTGTAACTATAATCAATCTAACATGACAAATGTAAAATAAATTGTTCACTTCCTGCCTTCCCCTAAATCATCTTCTTCCTTCTGAACAGTGTTCTGCAGGCTCTAGTGGCCTAATGGATAAGGCATTGGCCTTCTTAGCCTGGGATTGTGGGTTCAAGTCCCATCTGGGTGACAATCTTGTGGGAGGTTGGCATAATGGTTAAGGTGTTTACCTTACGGACACAAGGTGCAAGGTTTGATTCTCACATGGGATCACTGACTAGGATTGAAATAGCCCATAAGGGCAGTTAGCTTAGTAGTAATCTATGAATCTATAAAAATATCTGAAACTATGTTTTAGTCTCACAATTTCCATTTCCTTCTATGTAATTTGCTCCTTCCCTTTTCTAAAGATCCCACTTCTAGTTGTTTTGTCTGTGTTGCAATATTCAGTACTTCAGATACAGTTGGTTTAGACTTTGATGTCTATTTCATAGTAATTGCATTTTTGGCAGTCACCAGAATTAAGCTTAACAAGGCCTTAGTTAATGCCTAGGCAGTTCAGTTCCTGTGTCCTAGCTCAAAAGAGTCACGTCCTTAGTTACACCCATTTGCTCACCAAGTATTTCTGACAGAGTACTCTGTAGGGAATTTTTAAAGTCTGCCAACTTGTTACACTCCCAGAGCATATGTTCCCAGTTAACTCTTTCTTCATTATTACACCTCCAACATTTGCCATCTACATGAGGCAAACAATTATTTGGAGTCGCTTGGGGTATAAAATACCTATGCAAACATTTCCAAATGAAAATTCCAAACCTCCTAAACTTTGCATACTTTTGTCCTCTCATTGTTCCCTTGTGAATTGCTTATCTAATCTTCTAATGTTTTCTAACCTCCTCTGCTTTTTATGGTTATTGTGCATTATTTAATATGCTCTATGAATTAGCCATTTTTTAACAGCAGCTTCTATTCTAGATTCAACTAAAAAGCAGGTTTTTCACTTAGGATTCCCCTCTTCCTTTCTCTTTACCTGTACTCTGATATCAATCCCTCATAGGAAAGACCGTCTCTAGCCTGCAGTCAAAATGTCATCTTAGCCTCATCACATTCTTTACTTTTTCCTCTCCAGGTATTTGCTGCCAGTACCTTGTTTCCTTTGCCAGTTTCTCCAGTAAATTCCAGAACCCCATCATTTCCTATTCTCTGTACCCCTGCTTAGTCTTTCCTAGTGGCAAAATATCCTTTCTCCATTCTCTGGTTGGCTTAGTTCTTAGAGTACTTTCTGATAATTTATAAATGTAATATTTTGTACATCTGTTGATATCCTTCATAAGGATCTGCAGTCAAAATCACATTCTGTCCTTATTTCTTGAATTTCTCTCCAGCTTCATCATCAACCATTTCCACTTTGAATTATAACTTTCTGCTTCTGTTATGTATATGAGCTTTAATTGTGTAGCTCTAAAATATCTTTTCAAATCTGGTAATCCTAAGTCTATCTTTTCTATTGAAAGGATCAACTTATCCTCCTTAACCCCCCTTTCCCCTCCCAGATAAGTTCTTGAAACTCTTTATTAATTATTGTCCACAACTTCTACTGTAGTTTATAAAAATGTGCCTGACCTATTTAAAACTAAAGGGACTAAAACATTTTCACTGCTTTAACCTTACTATCCATATCCATAAGCAAGAGCTTTCAGTTTCTCATTTTTTTTGTATGGTCTTTTTCTTAGTCTGTTCCCATATATCTTTAGCACCATAACATAAGCCCTTTAATCCATACTCCTAAATACTTCATCTTAATGTGTCCCCATAAATTTGGGTGTTGCTGAACCAATTAATGTGTAGGTATATAATTTATGGCTATAGCCTCTGTTTTATCTTCATTAATTTTATATCCCCAAAAAACTTGAAAACTATTTCAAAATGTTCCATAACACTGAAATGTCCTTTTTTTTATTTATCGGGTACAAAATGATATTGTCTGTAAATAAAGCCACCTTTTCTTCATTAACATGCCAATCATATCCTTGAATTTCTGAATCCCCTTTTTTGCCAATGGCTGTTAAAGCAGGCAACAAAGGGGAAAGAGGACACCCATGCCTGTTTCCTCAATTCAGACACCACTTATCAGAGAGGAACACTTCCACATTAATTCTTACCTCTGATCCCTCATATATCCTCCTAATTAACTTTATTGTTATATCAGGGAATGCAACTGCTTCCACTGCCCTACTCATAAAATGCCAGCTTCCTAGGCATTAAGACCCACCAACAACCATCAGTATTTTCATACATTCTGCTTTCCTCTGGATCATTGCTGATCAATTAATATTGTCAAATGTTTGCCTCCCCTCCAGAAAACCACATTAATCCATATCCAATCTTGGCAATGCCTTTATTATTCTTTTAGCTTGTATAGACATAACACTTTGTAGTCATGGTTTAAAACTGAAATGGGACTATATGAAACTGGGTCTGATAGGTCTTTACTGCCTTTCAGTATTACAGCCACCACAGTTTTCTTCCAAGATGTTGGTGTTTTCCCTTATTTTAAAGTACTGTTAAACAAAACTGTCCAGATCTTTTTTACTTGCTTCCCTCCTAACTCCCAAACTTCTATAGGAGTACTATCTGTTCCTGGAGACTTTCTTGCAGCTTGATTGTACATTACCATCATCTCCTCCTCTCTTTACTGTTAACTGTTAAACAGAACTAAACGGTTTTAATTCTTATTACTCCTTAATCATGTGCCTTTTTCTTTTATTTCTACCCTGTTTTAAACTTTACTTTTATTTTATCCCACTCACTAGCTATAACTTCTAAAGAAATTGTTATCTTCCCTAATAACTCTCTAATAATTTCCACTACCCATTTCTCAAATTCTTCTTTTTTTTAACAGGTAGGTGGGAAAGCAGTGTCTTATTTGTACTTCAGTCCCCTAAATTTTTATCTTAGTTTCTATTGGTGCATGATTTGAAATAATTATTGTCAAAGCTTTCAATTAAATGCCCACGCTCCTGTGAAATATAATTTCTATCTAGTCTAGCCTGGTTATTTTACATTGGGGAATAATATGTAAATTCTCTGAGTCCCTACTACTGAGTTCACATTTTCCATACCAAATACTTTCATACATTTCTTCAGAATTCTACCCTCTTTTGTTATATTTTCCTTTCTGAATCCCCAGATACATCCTCACTGTTGCACGTATAAGCAATATACCCTGCTGAAAGCTGATTATTTCTCCCATATTTTTCTTAAACTCCTAATAGCAGTTTTTTGGTGGTGTATATGTTTATGCCAGTTTAATTTTCTTCCCTTGCCAGTAGCCCCTTACTACTACAAATATACCATTATTGTATATTTTTTTCTCTTCTATCCTTATTGGAGCCCCTCTAGCAATTAATATAATTACTTCCCTTTTCCGTTGTCTCTGATATTCTGCTGGATATCCATAATGAAATCCCTTCTTTATCAAATTTTGTTCCTTATTTTTATCCAAATGTCTCCTGCAGCATTGTTTGCACTCTGCATTTCTTAATATAATCCAATATTCTTACCCTTTTCTTGCTGCCTGTAAAGCCATTTACATTTAAAAATAATTTGGATATTGTAGTCATTATGATAAGAAGTTATTGTTCACACCCATTATACATGACAGCTTTTTCAGTTGTGTATTTTCAACTTTTGTGTTACATGCGCAAACTATTTGGTAGGTTAATTTTTTTTATATAGTTTCTTGTCATCTCCATTTGAACCTGTGTCACATTTTTCAACACTTTTTGTTTTAATGAAAACACTCGAACAAAATAAATATATTTTTAGAACACCCCCATAACATATTAACTTGGAACAAAGACACAAAACTATGTACATCTTCAAAAAATTAGGTTTAACCTTCTTGATATGAACCATTGCCCCAAATTGATAGCTGCATGCACAAACCTAACTTAAAATTAAGGTTACCCATGCTAAAATGCATGTTACAGCCTGTGTTTCAACTTACACTGATTTCTTTCTCTTCTTTTTGTATCTCTATTCCCCTTGCAAATATGTAAAACATCATGCATGCTTTCCGAAAACATTAACTTTTAGCCTTAACAAAAAGTGCACTGGCTATCTTTAAATAAAACTAAATTATACACTGTTCTGTTAAATGCATTCATATATTAAGACTGCTAGGGAAGCTGCTATCTGTTATTCACTTCCAATAATTTCAAACTTTATTTTTACTGGGCTGCTTGCCCCTGTACCTTTAAAATTTGTATTTTGTAAGCAAACAGTGCTCAGAGCTGTCAATATTAATTGCTGTAACTGCAGCCAGCTTATTTCTGTGGAAATGTAAGAGCAGAATGTACAACTACCTGTAGCTGCCAACTTCTTAACCCATTGAACATTTGCTAGAGGAGAAAAAAACTAGGTAATATCGTTGCATATGCAAGAAACTCAGCATTTCTCATGGCATTCACCATTTTGTCTTATTTTTCAAGCCTGCTTACTTATTGGTGTATACTAGGCTAATAACCACAAGGGCCTTTTAAGCCTAGCCATGCTTCACAAATCTCTGACAAGGTCTGATACCATAGGTAAGTGTAAGCAGAGATGAACATTTACAACCTGCCTGTGTCCATTAGAGACATAGGTGCCAAACCAGGAATGAATTTCCCATTCCCCATCCAACTGTCCACATTACAATTGAATTGGATTGCTTCACATGGATGGGAAGTCTCTCCCAGAGAAGGGGTAGTATCTGGGATGCACTGGTAAGGCAGGAATATTGCAATACATGCTTGATTGTATCTGAAAACTTGGGAATATTTAAGGTGTCATTTTCAGTGTTGTCTGTATCTTTGAAGTGGCTTTCTGCAGGCAGTTATCAGTGGCAGTAGGAAATACTCAAGACCATACTACAGGCCACATTCATGTAACTAAAGAATGGCATAATTGGCAAATGAATTGCTAATCATTATACCACACCATTACAGCAAACACCTATAGGCATGTGTTTTACTACACATAGTCTTACATATACTGAAGCAAAGAAATGCATAACATAGGTTCATAGGTAAGTACTAGGCTAGCTGCTTTTGCAGATCATTTTAAGACTAGCCAAGTTCTCATAAAGGTAATAATCAGACCCTGTAACTTGTGTCTGTGAACTAAACACCTTAACCATTATGCCAACCCCCAACCCTTACAGAAAAGATGTTTTTAGATTAAGCCAGGGGCATTATTCCAGACATTCACCTATACAAAAATAAGAGAAGACATCTCAACTCTACATGTAATATAGTCAGTGCACTTTTACACCCCTCCCCATCCAAACAGCCCAAGATTACAGCATATTAACTTAAATTTGCTTTTGTCCAGCCTTTCTTCTCTTCTAACATTGTAAAGCCTATATTATACAATTCTTCCTCTAAAACGTGCATGCTGATTGGTCAGCCCAACCAGCGTGCCCGTTGTAAATCCCTCAATATACTAACGGAAAAAGGTCCGGTCGCCCGGACTTTTTCCATTAGTATAAAACACTGTCTCGCTATGTTATAAAGAGTTTAACATAGCGACACAGGTTTAAAAAAAAGCAACACAGATCTCCGTTGCTTTTTTTAAAGCTGTCTCGCTATGTTAAACTCCTTTAACATAGCAACACAGTGTGTAAAAAGCAACGGAGATCTTGCGATCTCCATTGCTTTTTTTTTTAAACCTGTCTCGCTATATTAAATGGGTTTAACATAGCGAGACAGCTTTAAAATAAGTAACGGAGATCTCCATTGCTTATTTTAAAGCTGTCTCGCTATGTTAAACCCATTTAACATAGCGAAACAGTAAAAAGCAACGGAGATCTTGCGTTCTCCGTTGCTTTTGCCCACAGCTCTGATGTACTGTGTAGGTATGCTCAGTACATCAGAACTGCCGCGGAATACCAGACAGCTGCGGAAGGGCAGCAATGAGGCATTATACAATGCCATTATTTAAGAAAAGTAATTATTTCTTTTCTTAAATAATGTTATTATATAAATACAATAACTCACTTCTGTGTGTAGGGATGAATTATTAACCAGTGCTGTCTTTTGGGCCCTCAGGACCAAACCACGCCAACCGTGGTTAAATCCCGCATTACCCACACCCAAGCGTGGGTTATTGCTATATTCCTTAATATTAAGAAAGTACTTGTTTACTTTAATATCTTTATCATATACAACAATTACTGAAAATACTCATTGTCACACCCTGTTTAAGGTATGCCTGACTACCTACTGCACAAGTCTGCTTTATTATACAACTTGCAGTTTATATCATGAAATATTTCATATAAATAATATTAAGAACACAATTGTTTTACTTAGTTATTTTCCTGTTTAGTGTCCTTCTAAACATTAATAACATGAAGTGGGGGTATATGCTTTAAAGTCCAACCACAAATTAAACAAAGTCAACAAAAGTCCAATTGTTCTCAGCCACTTTTTGTTGCAAAGCCATATTTCACAAATCTGATTGATGCTTTATAATATCACATTTATTTACTAATTTCAGTGTTGCTGGTGGTCTTCCTGTTCATCCCCATCTCCTAACACCAGACTCTGTTTCAAGCCCATGGTACTCCTGTTTCTCTTAATCAGCTTCTGTTTTTTTTTTCTATCAAGCATTTTTCTTTGGAACATTGGGAAAGGTTTTATTGCAAAGTCTCTCTAGGAGCCTTGTTGTCTGTGGAATGAGAAGCAGTGTCCCCTTCTGTTTGATGGCTCACGTTTTGTTGGATAAACTTTTGTGTTTCCTTCTTAGCCTGTTCTGTAGTAAAATTGTCTTTGATCCTCCAAAAAAAATTATTCTGAAGACAGCTGCGTACAGCAACTTGAATCTCACACCTGATTCTTGACATTCCCTGATTGCTAGGATACATTTACTTCTCTTTTGGCTGGTGTACAGTTAATAATCATTTTCTGCAAGCACTTTGTTGTCTTCAGTTTTTAATACTTTGCAGTTCTGCCAGTTTTGTAAGGATTAACTCTTTCTTCTAGTATGATTGCATCTTTACTAATGCAGGTTTTAGCTGCTTTCTTGTGGACAGGTTTGGGGCATACGCACAATGTGTCCCTTCAAGTTAACAAGTCCTCCTGTGGGATACCACATTAATACAGTCTGCTCCTCCTGTTTTCTCTAATACAGAAAAGCTGTTTTTCTTTGTGCTCTGTCTTCTGACACTTCCATTTTTCTGAAATAGGTGTTCTTAAGAACTGTTATACTTAGCCTTTTGATTATGTCATCCTCTGATTTTTGCTGTTTTATCAGTTCATCTGAATAGCTAGTTAAAGCTTCTTCTGTTTTTTCATCCTTTTGTTATTTGAGTTGCTATACTCCTTCAGTGTTTCATTAGTACAGTTGATTTATATTTTCATCTAGATTACTGGAAGCCAAGTCTTTTTATTCATAGTCAGTGTGTTTTCTCTTCATCTTTTCTAGTTGATTTTCTTTAGGATTCTCTAAATTTCTTCTTTGCTGGCATCCAGGCAGTGTGCTTACTAGTCTGTAATTCAGTTTTACTCTAGCTGGCAGAATTACTAGCTCTTATTTCTTAATTTCTTTTTTCATACTGAAAGAACTGAAACTAAATTATTGATCAGTGTGTCACCATCTTGGCAATACTACTTTTACAGTTGACTTTTGGGGGGAGACGCGTTTACACCAGGCTTATCATGTAAGACCCTGGTGTATTTGGAATGTAAGCAGTCCTAAGTGCATGATGGCTAGACTTTTTAAGTTTTATCTACTTAAAGGTGAATATAGCAAGACATCTTCTGGTCCTTGTAATTTCTTACCTAGTATTATTCCTATATTCCTGTGTTCCTTATTAATCGAGCTTGTTCAGGGCATGATGTGCCTGTAGAAAGTAGGTTAAGTAGGCAACTACCATAAGTCCAGATCTGTCTTGACCAACAGTTAAGATGTCCACCCTAGCCCCAGTGAGGAATTTTAGGATATAGTGTTTTTCCTTCCCTGTTGGTTCCAGTTATGTTTATCCTTCCTTCCTTCAAATGAAAAACTAATGGGAAATTGGAGAGCAGTTTGCTTCGGGTTTTCTGACAACACAAACATCAGGCACTGATGCAGAAGTTCTTCCCATGAAAAGACTATAGACTGACTACTGAAGCGCTCCCTCTATTGGTTGGAGGAACTGAGAATGTGATAAACTCCGAACTGTAAGGTTATGTTGGAATTCTGTCAGAAGTCCCATTTCATTTGTTATGTAAAAGACCTGTGCACTGCTGTGTTTAGCAGAATGAGGGAATTTTAATTTAGGACTAGAGGGTGAAACTCCTTTAGTAGATGTCCTTCCATTTCAGTGTTGCAGTATTCTTTACAATAGGGATCCCCTACCAAGGACGACCCGACATCCAGCCAGTATACCAAATTCTTTAGGTTGATTTAAGGTATGTCGTACAGCACACATATGCTCCTCACTTAGTGTGGAGCATAAAGGTGATGTCCAGACGTACCATCCTCAGAACTTTTGTCGCCAGTCAGAATGTCATATTTTGATCGATTGGAACATGCTGGTTCACCAAACCATTGCAGATAAGTGCTCTGTTAGGCTTTTGTTGTTTTATCTTTCTTTTGCTATATTGTTACTTGAGAGGTTTCATGTCATCCAAGAAGGGTAAATGCCAGTGTGGGCGACAGATTTCCCCATAAAGACCATCATGAACAGTGTCTGTTTTGTCTTGGCACTTCGCACGACCATACGTCCTGTTCTGTCCTTTGTTCCCAAAACCCTTGGTAGTAGGCTTTGTTCTTTGGCACTTTATCCTGAGAATCAGTGTCTTAAGCTTCTGGCTAAAGACACGTTGGAGGGAACTTATCACTCTGAGGGACAGCCTTCTGATAAGAAGTCCAAGAAACCTAGGCCAGAATCTTCTGCTGTTCAGCCTTCGTTGGACTTCCCTCCCAAAGTAAGTGACAGCTCGGAAGTTCGCCCGGCTTCATTGTTGGATTCTTCTGCCACAACCGGGTTGGAGGCTAGCTAGGATCCGACCTTGGGCACATCCGAGGAGGTATTGCAGATGGCCTTTTCGGGCATTCAGGGGAACTGAGACTCATTATTTTTGAGGGGCCTAGGGGTGTTTCCCAAATTTTAGTCTGAGAAGTCTTCCATGCTGCAATTATTGAATGCTGTCTGGAGTCAGAGCTTTTCAAATTATTTTAAGGCAGATGCCCTCTTTAAGAAAAGCAGAAGACTAAACATATTTCCGCTTCTCCTGAGGATCCAAAGAGTGAATGGCAGTCCTTCACTCAGGGATTGTTTAGGGCTTTGATGGCTTTAGACCCTCCTCATGGAATTTCTTTTCCAGCCCCCTGGTCCTCTACCCCCCTTAATAGACCCAGAGAACAGGATTCCTCTGTAGGAGGAGGCAGATTCAGATGAGAAATCCATTGCTTACTCCTCCCAGATTCCCTCTCCTTTGGACTATGGATCAGAGAAAGCAAAATCTACCAGTCCTGATATTCCCTTTGACGAGATTTCTTTTGGGCACACTATCTCTAGGATGGAGCTCAAGTTTCTGAGCTACAAAAAAGGTATTATGAGCTTCTGCAGATGGATTCTCCCGGACCTTCTGCTGTCCCTCTGGTTTTGGCTGCTTTGTTGGATGCTTTTTCTAATGCTTGTAAGGCTGCAGATTCTCAGTCCCCTGTCCCCAAGAAACCTAATAAGTTCTATAAGGTGTCAAAAGTTCTTGTACAAGTGTCCTTCTGCTGACCCCTTGGTGGTGTCAGTAGCTTCTGAGAAACCTTCTCAATTGCTTCCTTATTCTAAGTTACTGTCTTCTGATAAAGATAGCAGAGCTATGGAAGGGCAAGACAAGAAGGTCTATACATCTGCTACCTTGGCTTTTAGGGCTGTTAGTTATTAGACCCATATGCCCTGGTATTTGTTGGCTGTGCTTTCCCAGGCCTGTCAGGTGATTTCTGATCTTCCAGACTTTGAAGGTAAAACGTCTGATGGTTTCCTTTTAGGGACTTCCTCCCAGGTGGCTTGTCATTCCATCAAGTCTAGTTATGATGCAGCAGATTCTTCTTCAAGGGCTGCTGCTTTTGGGTCAGTTGTGAGGAGGTATTCATGGCTTCGGCTTCAATCTTTACCTGATGATATTAAGGCTAAGTTGATGGATGTCCCTCTAGGTAAACACTTGTCTGGAGAGGCTGCTGTTGAATTAAGTTCCTTCAGGATAAGGGCAAGGCTTTACAGGAACTTAAACATGTGTTTGTTTCTCCTGTGCCTAAATTTCGGAGAAACTACTCCAATAAGCCAGTCTTTGTTTGTGGGCAGTCGTCTCCTCCTAACGGTAAAAAGGGTGGCAAGCGGGCTTCTCCTGTGAAGGCTACTCAGACTTCTGTGCCTCAGAAGTTTCCTTTTCCTGATAAACCAAGTGCTGTCTGACTATCCTATTCTTCCCAGCTACTTTCTTGTTTCTCTTTGCCTCTTTCACTTTCTCTTTGGCTACAGATTACTCAGGATGCCTGGGTTTTATCCATTATCTGCCAGGGGTATCTCATGATTTTTAAATCTCTTCCCCCTTTTATGGAAATTCCCCAGCCCCCTCAGGAGCAGCTGTCTTTCTATCCAGGGTTGCTTCAAGATATTTTGACTCAAGGTACTATTCAAGAGGTGCCTGCGTTCCAAAGGGGGATGGGGTTTTACTGCAGGATGTTTCTAGTGCCCAGGAAGGAGGGTACTTGGAAACCAGTTCTAGACTTCTCTCATCTAACCACATTTCTGAAGGTGCCCTCCTTTTGAATGTTGTCCCTTCAGACTTTGTTCCCTCAGGTTTATATGGTGCCACTGGATCTCAAGGATGCTTATCCCCATATCCCTAATTCATCCCCTTTTCAGGAAGTTTTTATGTTTCTCTGTTACTTCCTGGCATTTTCAGTTCTCTACTTTTTCATTTGGTCTTTCTGTTGCCCCAAGGGTATTCACCAAATGCCTCACTCCTGTGATTGCGTTTTGCAGGCTTCAGGGGATCCAAGTCTTTCCTTACTTGGACAACATCCTGTTTAAGGCATCCTCTCCAGAGATCCTGTTGCAAAATCTTCATTTTGCCATTTCCCTTTTGCAAAGCTTGGGATTCACAGTAAACTTCAAAAAGACTTTTCTCACACCTTCTCAGGACTATGTTATTCTGGGGTGTAGGATCCAGACAGTGTATATGATGGCATCCCTGCCGCCTCTCAAGGCCTTAACACTCATTTTCTTTTTTCAAACTCTTGTTCCTCTGGCTTCTATAACAGCCAGGGAATTTCTGAGAGCTTTGGGGTTCATGGCCTCCACCATTCCTTTGCTCCCTGTGGCCAAACTCCACATAAGAAAGTTTCAGTGGTTTCTGAAGTCAGTTTGGCTTCAACATGTGCATTCCCTTAAATTCGTAGCGTCTCTTTTGCCTTGTCTCAAGAAGAGCCTTCAGTGGTGGATTCAGCAGTTGTCTTTAAATCCAGGACTCCTTTTTCATCCCCCTCTTCTCTCTTAAGAGCTGTTCACAGACGCTTAAGATGTGGGATGGGGAGCATTATTTGGCTCCCTAAAAGCGCAGGGTGTTTGGTCGCCTCTTCAAAAGAAAGAGCACATCAGTGTCAGAGATGAAAGCTCCTCTGCTGTCCCTTCAGGATTTTCATCCCCTCTTCTCCCCAGGACCTATCAATGTGTTTACAGACAATACCACAGTGATGTGGTATGTAAACAAATGGGAGAGACAAGATCTTATCATCCTTGCTGGTTGGCACTCCTGGTGTGGGAAGTTGCTATCCAATATCAAGTGACCCTTCAGGCAGTTTGCATTCCGTCAAGTCAAAATTTTGTGGCAGACACTCTGACCAGGTCCGTAACTCAATCCCAGGAATGGATGCTTCACAGGGATGTGTTTCTGGACATTGTCCACCAGTGGAGTACTCTTCAAATAGATCTTTTTGCCTCCCTTCTGAGTAGACAGCTTCCTCTTTTTTTGTGCCAGAGTCCCAGGTCCTCTGGGTTGGAAGGTGGATGCCCTATCTTTTTCTTGGAAACAGATGTCTCTTTATACTTTCCTTCCCCTTGTTCCAAAAGTCCTGTTTAAAATTCAACAGGATGCTCCCAAAATCTTGTTGGTGACTCCCTTTTGGCTGAGACTGCATTGGTTCCCTCTTCTTCTGCATTTAGCCATGAGCAATCACCACAAGTTACCTCACAGGGTGGACCTACTCACACAAGACAAGGGATCTCTCATCCACCCCTATCTGTTCACTCTTCAACTGACACTGTGGGTGATAGTAATTTGATTCCATATAGCCACCTTTTTTCTGAGGATGTGCTTAGGGGCCTGCAGGAGGCCAGGAAACACAATATTAGGAAATCCTACTTATCCAAATAGAAAACTTTTTCTATTTGGTATCTTTCTCATAAACTGGATCCATTTTCTGTGGATGTTCCTTTGGCTCTCTGTTATCTGTGTGAATTGCTCAATGCTGGATTGGCTTATTCTTCTGTTAAGGCCCACTTATCGTCTGTCTCTGCTTATCTGCCTTAATCTCATCCTTTAGCTTCTAGATTTGAAGCTAAACAATTCCTTAAAGGCATCCTTCATATTAGGTCTTCCAGGAAGCCTGTTCCTCTTCCCTGGGATCTTAATTTTGTTTTGGAAAAATTGACTTGCGCTCCTTTTGAGCCTGCAGCTTCAGCTTCCTTGCAGCATTTCTCTTGGAAGATTGTACTTTTGTTACCCCTTACTTCTGCCAGACAGGTGTCTAGGCTTCAAGCCCTTATGGCTTGTCCTCCTCCTTTGGTGTTTCATAAGGACAGGGTGTCCCTTGAGTACTAAATCCTTCTTTTATGCCCAAGGAGCTGAATGAGTTGTCCCTTAATCAGTCTGTTGATTTTCCCACTTTTTTTCCTTTCTTCTCAATCAGCTGGTTAGAAGGTCCTCTACACGTTGGATGCGCATAGATAACTCATATTTTATTTGGATAAGACTAAGACTTTTTTGTAAATCTGATCAGCTTTTTCTTTCCTTTCATCCTAGGTCCTTAGGATTGGCTGTGTCCAAGCAAATTGTTTCTTCTTGGATTTCTGAAGCCATTTCTTTTTGTTATTCCTTTCATGGTAAGATCCTTCCTTCTTCTGTTAAGGCTCATTCTAATAGAGCTGTGGCTTCTTCTGGTGCTTTTTTCAAGAGTTTGGATACTAACTGTATTCTTGAGGCAGATACGTGGACTTCTATGCATACATTTACCAAGCACTACAAGGTGGATGGAATTTCCAGAGCTAGAGCTGGTTTAGTTAGGACCATCCGTCATGGCTACCTAGAGAGCTCTGCTATCCCTTCCTCCTCCATTTCTCCTTCTTGAGCTTTGGCACTCTCCCTATTCTAAAGAATACTGCAACAGTGAAATGAAATGACAGTACAGTTGTGTAAAATCTTACCATAACAGCAGATGTCCTCTTCACTGTTGCAGAATTCACTCCCTCCATCCGTCTCCTGGTCCATTTCTCTTCTAGATGTTCTGATTACCTCTCTTTTCCTTGGACTGGCTTTCCTACTGGGGTTCTCAGTTCTGAGGATGTCTGGATGTCACCTTTGTACCCTACGCTGTGTGAGGAGCATACGTGTGATGTATGGCACACCTTAAAGCAACCTAAAGACTTTGGTTACTGGCCAGAAGTCGAGCTGTCCTTGGCAGGGGATCCCTATTGTAAAGAATACTGCAGCAGTGAAGAGAAGGACATCTACTGTTATGGTGAGATTTTACACAACTGTACTTTCTTAATCTTAATCCTATGACAAAAAATTAACAGAATCTCGCATAAATAGAGCTCCTGCATTTCACTTGTGATAGAAAATGAGATGTTATGTAGTCTATCTCTCCTACATTCTTACCCATGGGTTCGGAGCCGAATATCGGCTCTGACTCGGCCGATTTTTACTAGCTCAAAGTCTCTCATTGGCTGGTCTAAGAGGGTATCCTATGGTGCACTGCTCCCTATCCCCAGATCTCGTTTGCCGTTTGTATAGCTCGGACGTGGTCTCGCTTGGCTGTGGCTAAGTACCCTCTTTTTTACTATTTCTCGTTGAGAAAGTTGTTTGTTCAAATCCAAAAGCTATTTTAATAGCTACTCTTGCTGATCGCTAATTTGTGTGTGTGTTTCAGTGCTTGTGTTAGTTGTTTGATATCCCCTCCTGTTCCAGCGGGCTAGGCCCATTTTAGTTAGAGGACTTAGTCCTCCCTTCTGTCGTTGAATCAACCTTTGGTCTTGTGTTTCCTGAAGAACCGTTTCAATTAGAGGTTCTTGTGTGTGACTGTATTGTTTTTTCCGCTGTGCCTTGTGTGAACCATTTAGATTATAGGTGCTCAGTGTGCCTGTTGGTTTTAGTACCTGGTGTTCAAAATTGTGTGGTGTTTCCCACCATTTTTTGCGTGTTACATCTAGGCTTCCTTTACTGTTCATTGTAAAATGTCCAAAGATCAGAAGGAACATAAGCCTTCTGGCTTTAAGAAATGTTCCAAATGTGGATATAAAATGTCCATCACGGATGGACATTCTGTGTGTCTACTGCCTCAGAGCCATCCATTTACAGGAGTCATGTAGCTTTTTCCAAGCATTCAGTCCTAGGGTGCTCCAGGAGAGAAAAAACAAGTTAATTTTAAAAGGACTTTTAAAACCATCTTTTAAGGAAGCTATTGATTTGGCTTCTAGTACTTAGTCTAAAGCTTCCAAGTCCAAAAAAAGGTCTCCGGTTGCATCTGCCACTAAGGAGCCCCCGGAGAAGATTACAGTTTTGGACTCTACCTCCTCGGCTCCACTGTCTTCGGGGCCGCAGGAGGTATCTGTATTAACCGAAACGGCGTCGGCTCCAATTATCCTTGAGCCCATTCGGAGCCGATCGCCCAGTGTCAGACTTGGTTCACCGGACAAGAGATCCCAATCTCCATCTATTTCCTCCAAATCCTCCAGACTTTTTGATTTGGATGTTGACAGGGTAATGCAGAGACTCCTGCAATCGCTGGAGTTGCCCAAATTCTTTTTGGCTCCGACCCACTTGGCTCCGGAGCCAATTGCCATGTCCGTTTCGATGATTCCTCCTCCGAGTACTTCCTTGTCGTTGGAGCTGGTATGCTCCACTACGAGTGATGTTCCTGCGCCGGCTCTGATACCCCCTTCGGTGTCGACTTCGGCTCCGACCATGTCGGCTCCGTCCACATGGTTCGAGACTCTGGTCTCTTCGGTCGGGCCCGAGGGGGATACGTCAGGACAGCTGTTGGGTCCGAGTCTCCCTCTCGGTGCATCAGCTCGGGGGACCCCGGTCGTGGCCTCGGAGGCTGGTCGGTTCTCGGAGCCGGGAGGACCTGCCTTCGAGGCCATGCGGAGCACGCTGGCAAGATCGTCAGCTACATCACCCGGGTCGGTCATTCCGTCCCCCACCACCCTGGCGAGAGCCTCTGACACTCACCTGTCCTTGGACAGCAGAGCGCCAGGCCCTAAGGAACCCCCACAAGTGGTCCCCAACCTTCTGAGGGTCTCCCAAAGTCTTTGCCTGAGGAGCCCCCTAGAAAGAAATTGTGCAAGAGGAAGCACATAGACTCCCAGGATGAGTCTCTCACCTCCGATACTGACCTCGAGGAATCGGAAGGGTCCCCCAAGTCTTCCTCTGATGATGTTTCCTTCTCCGATATCCTGGAGATACTGTAACAAAGAGGAGGCTGGCCTTCCAAAACTCCTTCCGAGGAGGAGCCAGTATTCCTTAAGGCTTTTGGCGCCCAACCTTCCACCTCCTGGGTGTCTCCACCCTTCAATGAACTGCTTGACCTCATTTGTCAAAGAGTTTGGGAAAATCCTGATTCTGTAGAGCCCGTGCCCAGGCGCCCCAACAAGTTCCTGTCCGCACCCCAGAGAAAAGAGTTTCTATCAAAAGGAGTCCCGGTAGATGCCATGGTGGTAGCGGCAGCCACCCAGAAGGAAGTTGCAGAATCTTCCTCATCGGTCCATCCTCCTAACAAGGAGTCTAGGACCATGGACCGGTATGGGAAGCGTACCCTTTCTTCAGCAACCTTCACCTTACGGTCGCTGAATTATTTATCTCACTTCACTTGGCTCCAGAGAGATCTCCTCAAAGAACTGGGAGATACTCTTATGGGTAACATACCTGAGGCGGTAGCTCAGACGGTTAACGCACAGGTTTCTACCCTCAACTCCATCACTAACTCATCCATGCGGCTCATTTCATATGCGGCCGAAGGAGCGAGTAGGGCGGCGAGCTAAGGGGTCGCCCTTAGAAGGCAGGCCTGGCTACGCCTGTGTCACTTCGCGGAGGCCTTCAAGTCTTCCTTCACTGACGCCCTATTTGACGGTTCCTCCTTGTTTGGGACCAAAGTGAAAGACACGCTCACCAGGTGCAAGCAAGAGGGAAAGACCATGTCTGCCGTTGAGGTCCATTTTTCCCTTCCTTCTAGGCCTTATCCCAAGGTCCAGCGGGGGGGGGGGGTGTGGTTCAAGAAATCACAGAGGTTTTTTTCCTGTCGCACAAGGTGAACCCCCCTCCAGAGGCAGGGGAGGGGGGGTTACTCAGGGAGACGTCACCCCAGAGGCAGAGGGGGCCCCCGCAATTCGGGAGACCACAACTCCTTCCGTGGCTCTCCATACTCTCATTCCTGAGGGTGTGCCCGACTGCACTTATCTGGAGCCAGTCGGGGGTCAAATTTCCTTATAACCGGAAGCTTGGGAGAGCATCACCCAGGACCAATGGGTACTAAGGATAGTTTCCGGAGGTTACCTCATCCCATTCTCTTCAATACCCCCGCCAATAAGAAAAATCCCAGATGTTCCACCCAGTCAGAGGGATCAAGCAGCCTCAGAGGTGTTTCAGCTGCTGGAAAAAGGAGCAATCCAACCAGTCCTCTCAGACCAAATCGGATTAGGGACTTACTCAAGATTCTTTGTGGTGCCAAAAAGAACAGGGAACCTGAGACCCATACTAGATCTCAGTCAACTCAACTATTACGTACACAAGTCCAAGTTCTGGATGGTCACTCTACAGTCAATCCTCCCATTGTTGGGAGAGAAATTTGGATGTGCTCCATCGATCTCAAGGATGCTTATTACCATATCAAAATGGACAAAGCATCCAGGAGTCACCTACGCTTCCGGCTGGGAGCCAGTCACTTCCAGTTTTGAGCCCTGCCCTTTGGTCTCACCACAGCCCCCAGGGTGTTTACCAAATGTATGGCAGTGGTGACGGCTCACTTGAAACATCAAGGATTCCAGGTGTTTCTGTACCTGGACTACTGGCTCCTTACCACCCCCACCAGGCATCAACTAGTTCAAACAAAGGACTCTACCATCAGTCTATGTCATCAATTGGGCATAACGATAAACTGGGAAAAATCTGCGTTATTGCCCTCACAGCATGTCACCTTTATAGGAGCAGAGCTGGACACCATTCAAATGCGAGCATTCCTACCACAAGAAAGGATCATGGTGTTGCAACGACAAATTCATATACTGATGCCACTCAGACAAGCACAGGCAAGAATGGTTCTACAACTCCTAGGGACCATGGCGGCGACTATCATGCTAGTCCCTCTAGCGAGATTACACATGAGACTTCTTCAGTGGCTCCTCTTTGTCCAATGGTCTCTACAAAGACTTCCACTATCTCATCCCATCTTAATCACAGACAGGTGCAAGCAGGACCTCCGTTGGTGGTTATGCACCAACAATTTGAACGGGGAAAAGCCCTTCGTTCCTCCCATCCCTGTTGCCACTTTGACCACGGACACCTCCCAGATGGGGGAGGGGGGCGTTATCTCGGCAGGACAGTCCAAGGCACGTGGCAAGAACACGAGATACGTTTGCATATAAACGTCCAAGAGATGAGAGCAGTGCTTCTTGCGTTGCAGGCACTTCAGAAAGTTCTTCCTCTAGGGACTATTGCGATACACTCAGACAACATGTCAGTAGTGTGGTATCTCAACAAGCAAGGGGGGACACGATCATACCCTCTGTGCAGAGAGGCCATGCGAGTGTGGAATTGGGCAATAGCTTCCCAACGGTTTCTGGTGGTGACGCACATTCCGGGGAAGTCCAACTTAATAGCGGACAGGCTAAGCAGAGCAATACTTATGCCTTACGAGTGGTCCCTGAATCGCCTGGTTGCAGAGTGAATCTTCAGCAGATGGAGTCAACCTTGCTGCGACCTGTTTGCCAGCCCTCTCAATGCAAAATGCAGCAACTACTTCACGCTGATCCTCCCACAGGGGGAGTCACCCAGGGACGCTCTGGTTCACGATTGGCCCTCCGGTCTGCTTTATGCTTTCCCTCTGTTTCCCCTTCTCTCAAGGGTGATTCAGAAAGCTCAATCCTTGGGAAGCAGAATGATTCTGATTGCCCCACATTGGCCTCGTCAAGTATGGTTTCCCTTTCTTCAACCATACGTTGTGGACACTCCTTGGATTCTGGACCCTCTACCAGATTTACTGACACACATGTCGGGGCAGTTCCACCCCTCTCTGAGGACTCTCCGGTTGACAGCCTGGCTACTCCACTTCCATCGCTAGTCAGACGTCATAATTTTCCACCGGAGGTGGTCCATATTCTATCGTCTTCCCATAAGCCATCCACTACGAGGATTTACTCTAGCAAATGGAAAAGGTTTTCCATCTGGGCTCATACTAGAGGTATTGATCCTTATACAGCCCCAATAGATTCAGTTCTGGAATTCTTGTCAAAGCCTTTCTATCAGGGATCCGCATCAGCCATCATCAAAGTTCAACTGGCGGCAATATCTAATTGCCATGTAGCAAATGAACTTAGTCTTATGGCCCACAGACTATGCAAAGCATTCCTCAACAGTACCCTGTTACTTCGTCCCCCAGTGTCCAAACCCGTCATGTCCTGGAACCTCAATTTTGTTCTCCAAGCACTCACACTGCCACCTTTTGAACCTGCAGCTACCTGTGAGTTAAAATTCTTAACATAGAAAACAGCATTTTTAGGAGCAATCACTTCAGCTCGGCGGGTCTCGGAAATTCAAGCCCTCTCCATCAAGCCCCATATTTAATCTTTCACAAAGATAGGGTCTCTCTTAGACCAAACCCATCTTTTCTTCCTAAATTGGCTTCTGTGTCTAACATTAATCAGTCCATTGAGCTGCCAGTGTTTTTTCCCCACTTCTCTAATAAGGCAGAATTTAGATTTCACCAATTGGATGTGCATAGACAGTACGCTGCTGTCTACACCAGACAAAAGATATCCGTAAGTCTGACCAACTTTTTGTATCCTTTTCAGAAAACCGATTGGGTTCTCCGATATCCACGGTTACACTGTCTAGATGGATAGCCATTTGCATCTTTTTCATCTATCAGGCAAGAGAAAAATTTGCCATTTCCAGTCAAGGCACATTCTACGCGGGCTGTTTCCACTTCCACAGCTTTTCAAGCTAGATTGTCAATGGATGATATATGTGCTGCAACTACTTGGGCTTCTCCCCACACCTTTGTTTCTCATTACAAATTGGACGTGGTTTCCAGGGGCAGATCTTCCTTTGGTTCCACAGTTCTCAGGAGTATTTTCCTATGGGCCACCCAGGATTTAGGTGCTAGGGACGCTGTCCCACGGGTAAGAATGTAGGCGAGATAGGGCTACATAACATCAAGAAGTTATGTACTCACCATAACGTTTGATGTATGTAGTCCATCTCGCCTCACATTCTTACTTACCCTCACACTTTCCCCCTGCTTGGAGGATTTGGAGCATAAGATTTGGAGTATAGGTTGTCACCTGCTGCGTCCCTTCTTTAGTGACTGTTTTATATGCATGTGAGGTGTGTATGAAGTGTATACATTGTTTCACAGCAAACTAGATCTGGGGATAGGGAGCAGTGCTCCATGGGATACCCTCTTAGACCAGCCAATGAGAGACTTTGAGCTAGTAAAAATCGGCCAAGTCGGAGCCGATATTCGGCTCCGAACCCACGTTGTTCCTGTACATCTCTCTACTGCAGATTGTACAGAAATGTTTCATTCAACAAGTTAATAAGTTTGCAGAGCTGCAGTTTGCATTGTAACTATGACATATTTATGCTACTTAACTTCTTTAGTATATTTTTTAATTATTTATCAATTCATACAGTTATTATTCAGAACAAGCCTCCCTATATATTTGTCCTTTTGGCACAAGATTTCCTGTATTTTTTGTCTAGCATAAAGCACTGCTTACACCTTTGGGCATTACTGCCGTGTGTGTGTGTATATTTGTCACAGTCTCTTCACTCAGGAGTCAGGGTGTCTTTTCTTTCCTCTTGTCCTCAAAGACTTGAGGGATTTTGATGTGGAGCTGATAGACAAATATCCCTCCCTTTTCACTGCCACTTTGACTGTTTGTTAGATATTTTTCCTATAAAGAAAAAGGACTTAGAGGGGAGCCACATTTTGTTTTATGGGCATGTCTGTCTCAGCACTGATAGTGGTGAACAGGCTGATGGGAGGTGTATTCCCCCTGCTGAAGGCCATAAAAAATATACTGATCAGTGCACTCTGTAGGCAGTGAGTTGTATTGAAATTATTTGCTGAAGGAGACTCGCTCAAACTTTTGTAGTTATGTCAGGTACCCAAGTCGTTCTTATTTAAATTAAGAATGTGCAAGTATATTTTTATTTAAATTGTGATGTGTACCTGTTTATATGTTTACTTAAAAGTTTAAGTACAAGCTGGCAAATATTCTCTTTTCTTTCAGCTCTACTATTTTTTTTACTACATATTTTATTATATACCTTAATTCCTAGCATACCAGGCATTACTGATATTGAGTGAAGTTTTACAATGGGTGGCAAAGGTTTATGCAACAGCTGCAGAGAGTCTACTCTGAGATGACTGCCTGAAACTGTTGCATCATTCCTGTTGGTCATAAATTGATCCTTGCTTTATCAGACATAACCAGCCTTAAAAACGCTGACAGGAAATGTTAACTTTTTATGTATTTAAATTGAAGTCAAATTGTTGTCAGAAGGTCACAACGAATAGAGCAAGCTGTATTGCACAAAACTGCAAGTAAGAGAAACCAAAATTAGATTGCCTTTTTTAAATGAACTGTATAGTCTTCCTTTGTGAACATTAAGCTAGTAGAAGTTGTTAATCTAGAAGCTTAGTGTGACCTTGTACCTTCTTTCCACATTCCTGTAAATGTCAAAACTGGCAATAACTATAGGAGCTTCTCGGAAAAGAAAGCAGAATTTGCCTACTCCACCTTGATTTGGTTCCCCCACCACACCTATTTGGCTGTAGTTTAGTCAGACTGTCATCATGAGCGAGTTAACCTACCAGCTCTGTCAGATTTTTTTTTTTTTTTTTTTTTAATTTGCTTCATATGTTAAAAATGTTATACGTTGACATTCTGCATAATCCAAATAGATAGTAATTTATAAGTAGTTTATTTAGAAGTTTCTTGTTTATAATAGCTACAGAGACTAGATTAACACTTCTACAGTCAGCATAAAACTTAGGGGCAAACTTCTTTTTGGCCAATGGATGAATAAAAACTTTATCAGCTGAAATAAAACTACATATACTACATGTGCGACATGAACATGTACCCATCCTAACAGACTGCATGGTGTTTTTGCACTTTATCTTGCTGTCATCATTAACATAGCTGCCTCTTCAAAGATAAATTATTTCTAAAAGTAAAATTCAGTTTCACACCCGCTACTTCCTTCAACTTAATACTGGCCAATTTCACTTAATAACATCACAAGCTATGATGATGTCACTGGAATAAGTTAACACAACTCCCGTTTATGTGTTAGTACTCTCCCATTTTCCAGAGATCTTGGTGTCATATCTTTTTCTAGAGAAATAAAGGATCGGTTTGCCTTGTCTGTCCATTCCCACATCTCTCATTGAATCACTAATATCATTAGTTGAATAACCTCTTCTATACAATATTTGCATGCACTACCTAGGGCTTGATCCAAATGTAAGGCATTAGTATGCAACCTAGAGACCCTCAGGGACTGTCCTCTAATAACTGAACATCTAAGAAATCAATCACATTGTTTTAATGGTGGATCGTAAATCTAAGGAAGGTTGTACTATCCGTATATCAGACAAAATCATGCAGACCATCTACTGGACCATCCCATAATAAAAAGATGTCATCAGCAAATCTCTTATAGGTTCATACTAGGCTATCTGCCCTGGGGCATTTATAAGCCTAGCCAGAGTGTAATTGGCTTTCGCCACCCTTTGATTTTGAGTTTACTGTGCCTCTGTCTAGTAGTGACACAGAAGTAATCCCTGGGGTAAACCTACGATCCCCCATCCACTCATTAAGATTCCTCTTGAAGAGAGTCAGTGAGGGGCTCTGCCTGACATGGACTGGGATTCTATTCCAGAGCAAAGGGAGCCTCTGGGTTATGAATCTGTCCCTCCAACATGTCCTATTTATTTCTGTGCTGAGGTTCAAGTCCCTCGAGCGCGTGGCTCTAAGGGATTTGGATTTTTTGAGGTGGAGCATGTCCATTAATTCTGGGTTGCACATAGCTTTATATGTTGGGCATAGATCGCCTCTAAGTAGGTGGTATGCAACTGTGTAGAGCTGGAGTTTCTTTAACCGAGCAGCATATGGCATCTGTTTGGGACCCTTGATCCTCTTTGTGAGGTACTTTTGGAGTCTTTCTAGTTGCTGCAGATGTCTGGTAAGGTACATCCCAAATGGGGCATTGTATTATATTATGGGCCTGATGAGGGATAAATAAAGGGGCACGATGACCTTCCTTGATTTAGATGTGAATCCTTTCATGATAAGGTGCACTGTATAGAAGGTCTTTCTAACCACTTTGGCAATGTGGTTGTCGAAGGAGAGATTGCTATTGCTTATCAACTTGGGTTCCCAGGTCTCTAATTACTTCCTCTGTACTTCATGGGTTACTACCTATGTGGTAATTTGTGGGCACTTTGTTTTTGCCAAAGGGTATGACTATACACTTTTTGGCATTTAGCTTTAGGCCATGGCTCTGACACCAGTTATCCATCTCTGTGAGACCTTTTTGAAGAATGCTCGTGTCATCTGGAGAGTCAATTATGGCACCCAGTTTGCAGTCATCTGCGAACTTGGTCAGCCACAGTCCTCCCGTGTTAGCCTGTGCCTCGGAGGAAATATATCCTGAACAAGAGAGGTCCCAGGACTGAGCCTTGTGGGACACCACTTGTAACTGGTTTCGAGTCTGACATGGCTCCAGCAATTCTGACTCTGTGGGTTCTGTCTTTGAGCCAGTTTGCAACCCATCTTGTGACATAGGGGTTTATATTTAAGCTGGATGATGCCTGAGTGGGGTATTGTGTCAAATGCTTTTGCGAGGTCCAGGTAGGCTGTGTGGACTACCTTCCCTTCATCTACGGCCTTGGTGACTGTTTCAAAGAAGTTGACCAGGTTCAAGAGGCAGGATTTGCCCTTGACAAAGCCGAATTGGGTAGGATCTAATGTCTGTAGGTCCCCAATGTCTTTGTTTGAGTTCCATGATGATCCTTTCCATAGCCTTGCAGACTAGGCTAGTCTAGTCAGGCTTATGGGGTGATAGTTTCCAGGGTCCGTAGAGGCACCTCCTTTGTGGAGTGGGACCACTGTTGCTGTACGCCATTCTTTGGGTACATATCCTGTAGTAAGGCTGAGATTGTACAGCAGTTTTACGTGAGGGTTTAGTTCTGCTTGGAGTTCATGTAGGACTCAACCCGGGACACCGTCTGGTCCCATTGATGCAGTGTTTTTCGCTTTGGAGAGGGCGGCTTTCACCTGAGCATCTGAGATGTTAGGGAGGCAGCACTCTGCTGGAATAGATATTTGCTCTTTTGGGGGGGGGGGTTTGCACTAAACCTGTCTGCCAGGATGTTGGCAATGTCTGTGGGTTCAGTGTATTTTTTGTCATTTTGGATCAACTCTGAGCATATCTGGGAGTTGCATCCCAGGTTCCTTACATAACTAAAAAAAAGCCTTGTGATTATCTTTAGTGTCATGTGCAATTTTTCTCTCGAAGCTGGCCTTGGAGGATTCTATGAGGGACCGTAGTTTTTTGCTAGTAATGATCAGAGATGCCTTCCCTTTTAGGGATTTTGCTCTATCATGTAGTAGCTTCCTCCTTCTGTTGTACAGCTTATTTATGGCTGGGGTCCACCAGACTGGATACCTGCCTTTGGAAGATTGGGTCTTGGCTTTGTTTGGGATAGCATGATCCATGCATTCCTGGAGGTGTCCATAGAATGCGTTTATACAGGATTCTGCAGCTTGGGCCATAGTTTCCACTGGCCTGGGGGACTTGAAGGATTCCACCTAGGTTTTGAGGAACATGAAGTTTGCTTTTGAGAAGTTTTTCACTGTGGTTTTCTGGGCTGGGGGTGGGGTCAGGATGTGGATATCCAGTGAGATTAATTTATGGTCTGATCTCACCAATGAGGGGTATACCTCTGGTATGGAGCATAGAGTCCCCATGTTGGTAATGATCAGGTCAAGTATGTTTTCCCCTCTTGTGGGAGTGGTGACTAGTTGTTCCATAGCATTTGAGTTTATAAATTCCAGGAACCTTTGGGCTAGGGTGTTGGGGCTTGAGTAATGCTTCCAGTCTATGTTTGGGTAGTTGAAGTCACCCAATATAATGGTGTTTGGAGAGATCTTCATATTCTCCAGTGTTTTCAGGAAAGGCGAGTGGGATTCCTGATTTTGAGAGGGTGGTCTGTAACATGCTACAAACTGAAAAGCAGTTTTGCCCACTGTTAGTTGCATATCTATGGTCTCCGATGCTTCGTGCGATGCCACTAACCTGGATGTGTGGGTATCTTTGATAAATATGGATACTCCCCCTCCTTTTGTGGTTCGGTCTGAGTTTTGGGGCCGAAAAGCATGATATGAGGTATAACCTGGTAGTGCTGGGGTGCTCTCTGGAGCCTTGAACCAGGTTTCTGTCACTGCACAGATACCGATGTTCTCCATATTGAGGAGGGCTTTGAGTGCGTGCATCTTGAGGTTTAGACTTCTGGCGTTTAGCAGCATTACCCTTAGTTTCTTGTTCATTGTGTTGTCTATGGAGGTGGATTTGTCTTTTGAGCCTTGACTAAAAAAGGCACTATGGGGGTATGTCATCCCAGGCTGACGGACAGTGGATCCCCTTTGAATGACACCAAAATTTTAGCCAATTGTTAAAATCGATCATTTTTTCTTTATACTGTGGCATCATTCTACGTGAGGGTAAGATGCTGCTCAAGGTCAGGGTCATACCGGCCTGGGCTACATGATCAGAGAGCTCCTCTATGTCTCTCTTCATGTAGTCGAGAGAGGTACGTCTCAGGTCATTCACATCAGCATGGACAATGACTGAGTCATATTTGTACTTGCTTTGGAGTGACCTGAGTGCTTGCGTTATGTGGCGGATCCTAGCACCCGACAGGCAGCTCAATGTGACCTTCTCTTTGTTCAGCCTGGTGAGTGGGACGTCAGTGTGTCTGACTATAGAATCACCTATTACGAGTGTATCAGGTCTGTTGTTTAGCCTTAAGGGCTGTGACTGTTTGGCACACTGACTTTGTGAGCTGTGTGTTGGACGTGATTGGTTTTGGGATAGCATTTGCTTGGATGTCTGCTTTGGAGGTCTCTGCTGCTTAGACAGTTTTTTATTTAGAGCCTCCAAGTATGGTTTTGTGTGTTTGTGTTTGGTTTGTTTTTGTGATGGAACTATGTGAGACTGGGTTTGTGTTGTGTGAGGTTACCTTCTCCTCCAGACTGGTTACACCAGTTCTGAGTTGAGAGAGCTCAGCCTCCAGTTTGGCTACATGGTTGCAGCTCTCACATATATTTGAACCTGTTTGGAGGAGGAGAGGGTTGTCTGTGTACATGAGACAGTTGTAACATTGCCTCAAGATTCCCAGATTCACCAGCTGGACTGGAGAGGAGACCATTAGCTGACCTTTAGACATGCTAGAATAGTATAGGGAGCTCCTTTATCACTGAATCAAAAAGGACCAATAGGTGACAAGGTAGTGGTAGAGAGTAAATGAGGATGTAGTGCTTTTGGTTTACTTAGTGCTAAATTGTAAGATTGCTTATTTGGGCAAGTGCAGGGCCTTAGACTGAGAGTAGGGTGTTTAACTTCAGAGATAGAGTAGTTCTAAGGGAAAAAGTGAAGAGCAGACTTTGTGGAGCCGGGAATAGTTTATACCCAATTAACTGCTGCTGCCCGATAAAACTAAAACTCAGTTTCACACCCACTACTTCCTTCAGCTTGTCACTGTTCATTAGTACTGGCCAATTTCTCTTAATAACATCATAAGCTATGCTAATGTCACTGGAATAAGTTAACATAACTCGCGTTTATCTGTTAGTAATTTCCCCATTTCCCTGACCTCTTGGTGTCATATCTCTTCTTAGAGAAATAAGGCATCACTTTGCCTTGTCTGTCCATGGCCATATCTTGCACTGAATCACTAATATCATTAGTTGAATAACCCCTGTCCATAAAATCTTTACATAAGCTACCTAGGACTCTATCCAAATGTAAGCCATTAGTACGTAACCTAGAGACCCTTAGGGGCTGTCCTCTAATAACATTACAGTAAACATGTTGTGGATACATGCTCATTCGGTGTAATAATTGATTTTTCCAGCATGGCTTCATACATACAGACATCTCCAAGAGACCCTCGCTAGTCTTAGATAACTCAGCATCTAAGAAATCAATCACATCATTTGAATGGTGCATCGTAAATCTAAGGAAGGTCATATTACTGCCCAACTGTCAGACAGAATCATGCAGAGCATCTGCTGGACCATCCCATAATAAAAAGATGTTCTCAACAAATCTCTTATAATATTTAATATGTGAAGAAAATCTATTAACTGACAATACATATTTGTACATACATACGTGAGTTGTGTTAAAGAACAACAATGGGATTCTGTTACTAAATTCTCAACTTCTCTGTCCTTGTTCTCCCTATTTACAGTCCCTGCTATGAATAAACAACAATACAGTATTTAAAATATTTTAATTTGACTGTTTTCTCCACTAGAATAGTACCTTGCAGTACTGTGGTAGTTTCACTTTCAAAAAGCTTTTATCCTGCACTGGAAAAGCTTGCTGCAGTCTCCAATTCATTGGGGTGATCAAGGCCAATGAATACAAGTAGTTTTCTGGGCAATTTCCTCCCTAAACTGACATCACCATGAGCATCCTAATAATCCACCCACCCATGGTGTGAAGTCGCAGCTCCCTGGCCCTTCCCCTACCCATACAGAAATTAAAGGCTAGAACAAGGAAACAGTACATGAGTCAAGTCTCCTGCTGTGAGCTGTCAATCACAGAAGGTAACAGCTCACATTACCCTTAGCACTTTGACAGCTAGGGAGGTTAGGTGTGAAGGGGGATGGGAGATGAGTCGAAGTAGTACAATTCAGGCTTCACTAAAGACTGCAATTTAACCATTCTAAAAAGAAGCAGCAGTAAAAAGCACTTTGAAAGTCTATTCTGTGGCATTTGCACTGTTTGTGTTTTAAGTAGTCATTGAATGGTATGAAATGTTACTTAAAACTAATTGACTGTAAGCCAGCAGTGCATGCATGTAAAATATATGCAGTGACAGGAGCTTTAGGAAGAAAGAGGCCTGCATGATGTAATTTTTTACACTCGAGCATTGCATTGTGGGATACCTAGAGGCAGACTAAACAATCAGGATCACTTCAAGATGCTAGACCCCATGTGGTCAGACTCAGAAATTACATATAAAAATATTTAAAAACCTGTAAATAGTCGTAGAGTGGTGTTAAAATGTGTGAAACACCAAACCATGATGAAATAAACATGTTTTTGAGTCTGTGGGTGCGGTGGTTATTTAACTTATTCCAGTGATATCAGCATAGTTTGTGATGTTAAGAGAAATTGGCCAGCATTAATGGCTGATGATAAGTTGATGGAAGTAGTGGGTGTGAAACCGAGTTTTAGTTTTAGAAATAATTTATCTTTGAAGAAGCAGCTATGTTATGGTGACAGCAAGATAAAGTGCAACAACAGCATGCAATCTGGTAGGATGGGTACACATTCATGTCGCTGATGTAGTATATGTAGTCTTATTTCAGCTGATAAAGTTTTTATTCATCCATTGACCATAAAGAAGTTTGCCCCTAAGTATTATGCCAACTGTAGAAGTGTTTATCTAGTATAGGTAGCTATTTGTAATGATTGTTCAAGTTTTTATGTAGGCAACACCAACTGGTCTCTTAGAGATCGTGTGTCAGAACATCTGAAAGGCATACGTAAGTATGATCAAAGTAATGCTCTTCCCAAACATGTTGTTTCTTGTAGTTCACACACTTTTCATTTCTTAATGCTACAGTTGGTATATCAAGATATAAGGGGAGGTGATATTAATAACAAAGTTGAGATGGCAGAAATGAATTGGATAATTATACTTCAAACCAATAAGTATCCTGGATTAAATGGAGCTATACCTTTAAGACCTGCTTTGAAAGCTTGCAGGTCACATTGCTGATTAATTATCAATGTTTAAGTTTCTATGATTGAATGATTGTTCTAGTTTTTTAAATGTATCGGTTTTTGAAAGTTTTATCTTGTGTTTTGTATGGTCTGAAGAAACTCATTTTATGCATGAAAGCACTAACCGATTAAATTATTATTGCTACTTTATTACTGTGTTGGTTGGTTTTCTTTGGTTTTTGGAATATATGCTTAGTAGTTGGACAACCCCTAGCAGAGACATAAAGAATGGCATTTATTTTTCAGAGCAGTTTGTCAGTCAGTCAAACTTTATGAATTCTTTCTCACATCTTGATAGTTTCTTGTGGTCATCACATCCTGGTTTGGATGGCCATCACTGCCTTTAACAGTCTTGCAATCATTGTTAAGATGAATTCCCTTAAAGTGTGTGTGTATGGGGGGAAGAGGGTGGTTTTTTCCTCTCCAGTTATTTTCTACTACTACCGTTTTGGTTGTTGCCTCACTGTAAGACGCTGTCCGGTTCGATTCTCAGTTATAGCGTCTTCTGCGTGGAGACATGCATGAATGGGCGTACCTTCGTTGAAGGTTGTGCATCAGGGCTGGCAACTTGGCACGTAAAAATCAACTGCCAATCATTAGCGGACCGGAGTTCCGCTGTGGCAACCCCTAACCGGGAAAAGCTGAAAGACACAACAACCGTTTTGGTTGTATTTGCAAAATTTTATGTTATAGATTGAACAACAAACAATAACTTGAATACCATTTTCAGCATTCCCCAAAATATAGAATGTTTTTTATTCATTTCCTCTTCAAGTTATTTTAAGGCTAGGAATGCTATTTAATGGACTTTTTCAAGACTGTAACATTCTTTTCAATGGAGTACTCATTTCTCTCAGTTTAAAAGTAGTGTAACGTAACTGAAACATTTTTTTGTGGAGAAATTGTGTTTATTTTTCCTTTGTGGGACTGCCATGGTGTTTGAAAGTGCTTTTTACTGCATTTTGTCTGTAAAAAAATGTAATTTTTGTAGTCTGGCAGTTTTACCAACATTTGTTGCTTGTCTTCCTTGAGAAAGAGATACCTTTGTGAGCTTGACCGTGGAACAGACTACAGGTCCCATGGTCGGTCCTCCTTCCAGTCACAAAAAGAAAAGTTAAACAGCCTTTGCCACCACAGCAGGCTAGCAGTTTTCCTCAGCCATAGTTGGCTGACTCTGCTGTGGCCATTTGTACCTCAGAGCATTCATCTTTTATCCCAGATCTCTCTGGTGTAGCACTTACAGTCACTGTGGACCATGGGTTAGCCATATCCTATGTTGCTGTTGGAGCCCCCTCAGTGAGCAATGGACAGCCACTCTTCTCAGTCCTTGGAGAGGGAAGAGGGAAGGTTACCCTCTTGCATAAATGCTCTGCCAATCCCTGGGGGAGCAGCTTGCTGCAATTAGCACAGTTGCCCCTGTTTTTTCTATCAAGATAACGTGATTTCTGGTACAAGAAAGGGATTCCTCTTTTCTTGAAGAGATTCAGGACCCCGAGTCTAAACAGAAAGATGCAGGGATGGATTTAGTGATTTAGTGTTTTGTCCTCAGATTTCAAATACAGATTCAGAGGAGTGCTTAATTTCTGATTCTTCCTGTGGGATTTCTCTGAAAGTATTGCTCGAATGTAGCAGTGTTTTCAGTGGGAGAAAATCGAGGTTTCTCATTCCCTCAGAAAAATACTGCGAGTTGTTACAGGATTTTTTTCAGAACCTGCACCCATTCCTCCTGTCCTGCTTGCTTTAGAGGATGTCTTACTCCCTGCAGTTTACCTAATAGTCAGCCAGCTGTCCCTAAAAAGACAGGATCCATGAAGCTCATCAGTCTTTAAAATTGTTATACACTATTTCCAAACTTGACCCAGCAGCACTACTGTTAAAAACATAGCTAATTCCAATCCTACTCTTTCTGATAAGGATGAGAAAATTATTGATAAGTCTAGGGAAAAAAGTGTATTTTTCTGCAAGTATGATTTTCAGAGTTTTGAATTGTCAGGCTCATATGTTAAAGTTTGTTCTGACAAAACGTGAAAGTATGAGGAATGTTTTATCTACAGATCCGATGTCTGCTCCATCTGGATTCAACCTGTGGGACTTTGGATCCGACACCAGACAATTCTAAAGCCTTTAGCTTGTCTTGGCTCTGCCACACTTACCCATAAGTCCCTGCTCCTCCATCAACTCTCTAGATCTAGTTTACCACCATTCGTGGTATGCAGCTCAGTCCTTGGCTCCGCTATGTGCTTTGTTTTTTTTCTCAAGTTCCTTGTGAGATTTCTTTTCCTTTACCCCTCTAAGTAGTGTGACACAGTTCCAGTTGCAAGTATTTTACATCACAGACCAAACTGACACAGTTTTAGTTGCAAACATCATGCATCACTTATAATCTACCCAATCATTGTCACTCAAACATTACATATCTCATTCAGATCCTGCCTTCTTCTTAAACCTAATTCCTTCCTTGCATGTATTGTTCCCACAGTTCCCATTTTTTTATGTAATTTGCATTTAAAGATCCCAATTTCATTTGTTTTATCTCTCTTATATTCACTGTTTCTAGTACAGTTGGTTTAGACTTTGATTTCTATTTTCTAGTAATTGCCTTTTTGGCAGCCACCATAATTAGACTCAGCCAGGCTTTACTGTGTCTAGGCAGTTCGGATTCTGTATCATAGCTCAGAAAAATTATTTCCCTAGATACACCAATTTGCTCACCCAGTTATCTCTGTTAGAGTAGTCTGCAGGGAATATTTAAAGTCAGTCAACTCATTATACTCCCAGAAAATATGTTCCTGATCACCTTTTTCTTCATCATCACACCAACATTTGCTGTCTACCTGAGGAAAAATTCTCTGGAGTCTACTCGGTATATAAAAATATCTATGTAAGCATCTCCAAGCAAAAATCCTAAATCTTCTAGATTTTGATGCATATTTGGGAGACAAACGCATAGCCTCCTATTGTTTCTTTGTGAATTGCTTATCCAGTCTCTCTTCCCAATCCTTTCTAACTTCCTCTGACTGATTCTTACAGTTATTTAATATTTTGTATGCTGCACTAGTTGTTCCTTTTTTTTAACAACAGGTTCTGTTCTAGATTGTACTATCAATTCTACCAGTACAGGCCTTTCATTTAGGACCCCCCCCCCTTATTTCCTTCTTTTTGCCTATACACTGGTATCAAGTCCTCTGTAGGGAAGGCAATCTCTAAGCTGCAGTACAAATATATTCTTGGCATCTTCCTATTGTATTACCTTTCCCTATCTAGTTATTTGTTCACAATACATTGGTTCCTTTGCTAGTTTTCACCAATAAAGTCCAGCCCCTAATTGCCTATTGTCTGTGTCTGTAGTTGTAGTCATCCCTATCAGCAAAATCTCCTTTCTCAATTCCCATGTTGGCTTACTTCTTAGAGTACTTTCTGCTACTTTATTAATATAAACTTCTGTACGACTTTTGTTATTTTCCTTAAAGGTCGGCATCCAAAATCACAGTCTCTCCTTGTTTCTTGAGCTTTTCTCGTTTCATCAGCCTTCCTTTCCACTTTGAATTATAGGTTTCTGCTTGTGATATGTATAGAAGTCTTAGCTGTTTAGCCTTTCAAATCAGGCAATCCCAATCCGCCTTCTTCTGTTGGAAGAATCAGCTTATCCCACTTGTCTCTTTCTGTCTTTCCCCTCCCAAATAAAATCCTTCAGATCTTTATTAATTGCTATTCACAACTTCTCCTCTGGTTGATAAAAATATGCCTGACCTGTGCATACAACTAAAGGGACTTTAAACATTTTAACTGCTTGTATCTTACTATCCATATCTAGTTTCTCAGTTTTTCTATTATCTTTTGTTTAGTCTCTTCCCACATATTCTTAGCTGCCACACTGGAATTATTTTTAATCCATACTCCTAAATATTTCATTTTATCATGTCCCCATAATCCTCTAAATAGTGTTTAGTATTATTCCTCTTATCGCTCGATAGAGTAAGGTTATTCTTTAGGTTAGGCAGCTTAGATCCTATTCATCTGAACCCCCTTTAGGATTTTTCTATTTTGTAATGCTGTGTATGTGTGTGTGTGTTTTATGGATGGTGAAATGGACAAGGGATTTAAAAAAATGCATTTAATGCTGCACAAACTGCCCTCACAAGATGCACTCGTAAAGTGTGTTTACTGCCTCAGTCCGATGCAGTTAGACTCCAACTTGTTTTGATCTCCTCCTGCTTCCAAGGCTTCTCCCCCCAATCCCAAGACTGGGTCTGAGAAGCCTCAACTGCAAGACTGTGGGCACTCTTAAGAGTTAATGCAAGAGGTCTTCCTTGGCTTCTACCTCTGGGACAACTTCTTTTGGTTCCCTGGGAACAAAGGTCTCTCGTCCTTCAGCCTCCCTGGGCACATTCACACCGATTTAAGCTCTGACATTTCAGAGCTCATCTCCTTTGGCGCCAAAAAGTTCATGAAAAATGTCTCCAGTTCCACGCCCTTTTCTGGTCAAGGGGGCACTTTGGGCAGACTAGCATCCCCATTTTCTCCTTGCACCCCTCATCCTCACTTGACAGAGTCTTCCCCGTTGCCACCCCAGTTCAGGGCTTCATCGACTCTGATCCGAGATGCAGAGTCCTCCTCACACAAACCTTCAAAGCCATCCTCAGTGGCCTCATCTTTCTGGTCTTTGAGGTCGGTAAGCAGTATTGAACAGTCTGATATAGAGCAGCTGATTTGGTCCTTTTTGTAAGCACAGATGCAATTAAGGCTTATTCCTTCTGGTCTGAAACAGACTTCGGGACCGTTGGCTCAATTTTTCAGCTTTTTCCCTTGGCCCCTTCGGATCCAAGGTCTTCAGGGTTGGTTCAGTTTCCACCTTCTGGTTCAGATCCAGCAGCCTTGTGGTCTTCAGATCTGTCCTCTACCTTGGTAGCTTCAACCCTGACTTGCCTGGCATCGTTGGCATCTCAGAGCTGTGGTGTTGAGGCTGGAGTTTCTGGGTTGGGATAGACTGTTCCTGCCTCAGGATCATCATTGCCTTTCAGAGCTTTGACCTTAGATAGCTCAGCTCTGATCTCAGTATCAGGTCTAGACATGGCCCATTCCGGTTTAAGGTTGTCTTCAGTATTCTCAAGTTCTGGGACCCTCAGATTCAAGAGGCCTGCTTTGGCCTCGGCCTTTAAAGTTGTGGAAAGGATGATGTTGGCTAGAGAAAAGGGTCACATGTCTCCAGCAGACACCCTGTCCCATTTTTCATTTATTCCTCTATCCACTCATCACACTGCTCCTCGACAACCTGCGTCAACTAGCCTCTAGGCTGCTTCTGTAGAGAGGTTACCCCATTCTTCCAACTCTTCTCCAGCTTTGCTGGTACAGGAGATTTAGGGGAATGGAAAATGGAAGAGGAAGCACTAAGATTGTCCAGAGGAATCCCTCACCGAAAATGCTGACCTCGAGGAAGGATAGGGTACCTCCAAGTCCTGTATGATGACGCCTGTTTTAGTGATTTATTGGAACTGCGTCACCTTTGCAGGAGTTGGACTACCGAAGCTCCCTCTCAGGAGGAGTCAGTTTTTCCTGGCGGCTTTTGGCATAGGTCCATCCATGACCTGAGCGACCCCCCCCCCCTCTGGATGCCTTCATAGATCTGTTGATGATCTTCGTGTTTCACTGTTGCAGTCCTAACTTGTGGGATTTCCTGCTGAATAAGCCCTTGGTTTGCCCAAGTACCAGACTAAAAATCTTCCTCCACCTCAGACTGGCGGATGTCCTATCTAATGTCAGTATGCTTGGGTATATAGGGAGCCAGCTAATGCCATGGTATCAGTCTTTTCTTCCCACTGGAGCCAAAATCAGTAATTCAGTACGACTGTTGGTCCGCACCAGAGAGAAGTCACCTGAAAGCTAAGTATCCCATTGGGGGAACTCTTTTTTTTTTTGCTTTAACCTATGTCAGATAAGGTTAACAGTTGTCTCTGCTGAGGTAAGCAAATCTCACACTGAGACATCCATTCACTGTGTGTCACCTGCTTAGGCCCTGATCACGACATTCTTAATTGTCATTTCTGCACTTGTTTCAACTCTAGGACTATCAGGGCTATGATCTTAGCTAGACATCTTAGTCTCCCATCTACTTTGCATCATCCGATGGCATTCACCAGGAATCCCGAGGTTGAGCTCCCTAAGTGTGGGAAGGATAAGGAAAAAAGACCCAAGCTTATAAACTCAGATAACAGTCCCTGTCCATCTGCCAGTCCCTAAGGCTCATTATCGCTGAGGAAGGTGAGGCACTTTTGCTGTCCCCTTCTGCAACTGAGGTGGTGACACAGGCCTTTGTTGAGACCTGTCTGTAATCTGGCATTCTGTCGGATCACTCAACTTCTGTACAGGCGTTGACTTTGTCAGTCGGGTCCAGGGTCATTCAGCAAACCTCAGCTTCTGACAAGCACTCTTTTGCCAGTGGCATTAGCCTGCATGGGCTCATTTTTCCAGAGAGACTGGCATCAAGATTGCGGATGTACCTAGGCCCAAGGCCAGAGCTTCCTCTAAGAAGGGTACTACCTCAGGCCCTATGCACAGGGATATCAGCAATATCTGGTGAGGTTAGCTGAAGACCTTATTTCTGTAGTCAGAGCTAGGCAACCCCTTTGGTGTCTTCCCCAGGGAAAAGGAAGATGGATCCTGCTCCTGAAGTTTTCTCTGAGCCTTCTGATGAGGATTCTGAGAGGGAGGAGTCTGTCTTTGGGGAGGGACCCTTCCTTACTTCTTTTGAAGATTAGGATTCTGAAGAGAATCTGGCTTCAGCTTCGCCTCATAAGGGTATTACTTTTGGGGAAACTGTCCATGCCGTGAGGGAACATTTCCAGTGGGAGAACCAGAAATACCCAGAGTCTAAAAAGAGGGTTATGGAGTTCCTTAACCTGCCAGAACACGAGCCTTTAGCCATTCCTTCTGTATTGATGGTTGTAGAGGATGTTTTTATGGATTCCTCTTTAAATCCAGATTCTTTTCTTCCAGCCCCTTGAAAACCATACAGGTTTTACAGGGTGCTGGACTCCCATAAGTACCTCTTCAAGAATCCTTCTACTGATCCAGAGGTTGTCACTCTAGGACCCAAAGGAGCTAGGGTCAGCTCTTCAAAAAATTCTTTACCTGCTGAAAAAGAAGACGGTGCACTTGATAGGGTTGGTAAAAAAGTTTACACTTCTTTTACCCTAGCTATGAAGGCCCATAACTGTCAGTTTCATGTGATCAAATACCAACAAACTATTTTAGATCAAGTGAAGCAAAAGATCTCTTCCCTGAAGGACAAGAACATTTCCAATGAGTTGCTGAACCTTTGCCATTCTAGCTCCCAAGTCACTAGACATTCTTTACACTGCAGCTATGATGCTATGGAGGCCTTCAGCGGAGCTGCAGTCTCTGGTTCTGTCATTAGAAAGCATGTTTGGCTTAGGGAGCAATTGAACAAAGTTCTTGCCGCCCTCTGAGACAGTCTCTTTGGAGCAAGGGTCCATCTTGTCAATACCATTGTGGTGGCAGGAGCTACCAAAAAGGAGATTTCTGAAGAGAGCTGCTCGACTCCCCCCCCAAGCAGAGTTTCGGGTGCTGGATCAATTAGGGAGGGGATTGTATGCCTCATCCATTTTCAGTTTGAGGGCTAATTACTTATCACACTTTACAAGGCTTCAACAAGATATTGTCTTAGAAATGTCAAGCACCCTTAAGTCACAGCAGTCTCCAGATACCCAGAAACTGGGGACTGTTTTATGCACCTTCACTTTCTTCACCAGTGTTTCTTTGAGACTCATTTTGATTATGGCTGATGGAGCATCCAAAGAGGCAGGTTTCAGTGTTGCATTGCGGCACCGTGCCTAGATGCTGCAGTGCAACTTTGTGAACTGTTTCAAAGCATCCTTCATCAGTGCCCCTTTTGATAAGTCCTCTTTGTTTGGACCCAAGGTTAAGGATACATTGACAAGAAGTGAACAAGATGAGAAGACACTGTCCACCATCAGAGTTCATTTTTCCACCCACCCCCAGCAATCCTTCTGTAGGAATCAGAAAGAGGTTAAGCAACTCTTCTTCAGGAAGTTGCAGTTCTCTTCTCAGGTTCCTCCCAAGGGTGGGGGAGGAATCATAATGGATGCCGCCCTAGAGGCAGAGGTGGTCTGTAGAATCAGGACTTCTGTGAGGTGCTTTCTGGCAGACTTTTTCAGCGATCCTAACTGGTTGCCCAACTGCTCGCCTCTGGAGGCAGTCTGAGGTTGTCTAGCTGTCCACTCCAAAGCATGGGAGACCATCACCTGAGACACCTTGATGTTCAGAGTTATATCCAGAGGGTGTTATCCCCTTATAGAATTTCCAAAAGTCTCCCAAAATGTCTCCCCAATGTTCCACCCTATCAGAGATGCTTTGCAGCAGGAGAGATCCAAAAACTGCTCGCACATCAAGTCATTCAGGAGGTCCCACCAGCTTAGATAGGATCTGGGGTCTATTCCAGATTCTCTTTAGTACCAAAGAAGACAAAGGACCTCAGACCAGTCTTGGACTTGAGCACGCTGAACCAAGTCCTCAAAAAAAACAAGTTACAGATGGTTACAGTGCAGTCCATATTGCCCATACTGAGGAAGGATGATTGGTTGCTTCAGTAGACCTTAAGGATGCCTGCCATCACATAAAGATAGATCAGCGCTCTTGGAGTTTCCTTCGCTTCCAGCTGAGAACCAGTCACTTTCAGTTCAGGACCCTGCCATTTGGTCTGACCACAGCTCTCCAGGTGTTTACCAAGTGCATGGCAGTGGTTGCAGCATGGCTCCAGCTGTAGAGATTTCAAGTCTTCCTGTACCTGGATGATGATTGGCTCCCCACCACCCCCACAAAGACATTGATGATCTCAGCCAGGGATTATTTGCTCTAACTATGTGACAACTTAGGCATCACAGTCAATGACTGCAAATTGAGCCTTCGACCTGTACAAGTCTTAGAGTTCATAGGGTGTCATCTGGACACTGTCAATCAGATTGCCAGGCTCACAAGCTCCAGAGTTTACAGTCTTCGAGCTCAGGCCATCTCAGTGCTTAAAATTCCCAAACCTGCATCTGACGCATTTCTAGGGCTTTTGGGTCATACTGCAGTATTGAGTAGAACTGTTCTCTCTAGCTAGATATTACATGAGGGCTTTGCGATGGACCATGGCCATTCAGTGATTCCTCCTTACACATCCTTTGGATTTCCTAGTATGGCTGACAAGAGTGTGTCATGAGCAGATTCAGTGGTGGTTGCAGTCTGCATTAGTAACACAAAGAAAGACCATTTATAATTCCTTCTCCTTTGGCCACAGCCATCACAGACACCTTCCTGCTGGAGTGGGGGGACATTTCAAAGGGAGGACTGTTCAAGGATCCTGGTATTCCACAGAGGCTCAAGTTCACATCAAAATTCTGTAGATGAGAGCAGTCTTCCTAGCACTGCAGGCTTTTCCGGGTGTCCTCTCCAGAGGTGTGATTGTGGTACAGACAGACAACACGTCGGTCGTCTGGTACCTCAACAAACAAGGGGAGAATATGTTCTTACTCTTTTTGTCAGGAGGACATGAGGGTTTGGCAGTAGGCAATCACCTCTCAGCATTTTTTGGTGGCAAAGTGTGTCCCGGGGAAGTCTAACAGTCTAGCCAACAGACTCAGCAGGACTATTCTGTTACCTCACTAGTAGTCTCTAAATCTGACAGTGGCAGCTTAGATTTTTCGATGTTGGGGCACTCTATGTTGTGACCTGTTTGCTTCCCTGTCCAGCATCAAGCACAGCAGCTATTACGCCATTGCTCCCCCTCCAGCACAGTCAGACAGGGATACTCTGACAATTGCTTGGTTCCCGGGACTACTTTATGCTTATACCCCAATTCCTCTTATGGTAGTTTCTGCAGAAAGTGGAGTGGCCTGCTGCAGAGCTACAGTGTTCCTCATCACCCAGTTTTGGCCTCATCAGGTGTGGTTTTCCTTCCTTTGGCCTTTTCTGAAATACCCCCTTTGATAATTGGATCCCATTCTGGATCTGATTTCTCACCCCCCCCCCAGTCTTTAGTCCCTCAAGTTGACTGCATGGTTCTTCCAGTTCCCTTGATGGCCAGGAATCTCAAGCTTTCACAGGTGGTCATTCACATATTGTCCTTTTCTCAGAAAGTATATACCAGTAAATGGAGATGATTTGTTTTGCGAGTGGAGTCTCAGGGACTCGACCCCTTCTCTGCACCCTAAGAGTCCATCTTGAATCTTCTGTCTGAGTTGTTTGGCTCATGCTCTGTTTTTTCTACTGTCAAAGTGCAATTAGCATCAATTTTTAAATTTCTTATCAGTAGAGATAGTATGCCATTGGCTTCTCTCAAGATATCCAAGGCTTTACTCAAATCTACTTTTCTACTTCATCCTCCAGTACGGGATCCAGTCCTTCCCTGGGTACTGCCTTTCATTCTTCAGGTTCTAGTTTGTCCTTCTTTTGAACCTTTAGCCTCCTTGGAAAATCTTGTTTTTGGTAGTGATCACCTCTTCCAAAAAGGTTTCAGAGTTGCAAGCACTTGATTCTTCACCCCCTTATTTGGTGTTCCATAAATATAGGGTTTCTGTTCATATGATCCCTTCCTTTTTGCCTAAGGTAGCTTCCAATAACAACCTTGACAGTTCCAGTCAACTTCCTTATTTTTTCCCCAGCAAAGGTGAATACCTTTTGTATTGTTTGGACATGCATAGGCAACTGCAATTTTATCTTAACCATACAAAGCCTTTCAGAAAATATAGCCAGTTATTTGTGTCCTTTTCAAAATCCAGGCTGGATTCACCTGTGCCTAAAGTAACTTTATCCAAGTGGCTTTCAGATTGTATTTTGTTTGCATATTCTTGAAAGGCAAGACTCTTCCACAAAACTCTATAAACCTCCCTCAAGAAACACTATTTCTTGGGGACTTTAACATCGACTGGAATTCTTGTAGCAATGCTAACCCCACCTCCCACATAAATCTTTTTGGTTTCAAACAACTTATTGACAGTCCAACTAGAATAAATAATAAAAGTAACAAAGAAACCACCTTAGATTGGATTCTTACAAACTCCCCCCTACAAAACTACCAAACTGGTATCCTTCCAGAAGATCTTAGTGATCACTCACTTACTTATGTTATTAGGGCCAAAACTAAGCTAAACCTACCTACCTCACATAAAACAATATATTCAAAAACACTTTAATTCTGAAGGATTCCTAACAGAGCTGTCACAATACAACTGGACCCTCTCAAATATCTCTCACTCGACAATGCTGTTGAACACTTCAACTCAGCATTCCTGACCATCCTGAATCAACATGCCCCAAAACGTATCATTAGAACAAAGACCAAAATAGCACCCTGGCTAACTTCTAATACCAAACAAACAATAATACTTAGAAATAAATCATGGAAAAATGGCGGTCCTCCAGAAACCCAAACGATCACCGTATCTTCAAAGAACTCAGAAATAAAACCAAAAAGCTATACTTGCAGATAAAAAATTATTACCTTGAACTACAACAATCAACCAAAAAGAACCAAAAAGTTTTGGTCCACTATCAATAATCTTCTTACCCCAGGCAAAGTAGTTACACCAAACCCACAAAACTTAGATCCTGACAACCCCTCTTTAATAGCCAATAACTTCAACACCTTCTTTACCACTTCCATACAAAATCTAGCTAACCACTTAACCCCTGATTCCTCCCAACTGCTCTTAAATAACAGTGACAACTGCCTTCCACCCTGCAACTTCAACCCATACCTACCTCCTACATACAATCTCTTTACAAAACTTAAATCTACTACACCCTCAGCTGATAACCTTCCAGCTGAATTTCTTCAAATAGCAGCCAAAGCTATCGCCTACCCTGTCTCCATCCTCATAAATAGATCCATAAAAGAAAGTACTTTTCCCTCAATCTGGAAAATATCTCATATCATACCCCTACACAAAGGAGGCAAAGCCACAGACCTTTCAAACTTTCGTCCTATAGCACTATTATCTCCTCTAGCTAAAATCATGGAAAAATGCATACACAAACAACTACTCACCCATCTCCTTCAAAATAATCTACTTGCAGATACTCAACATGGATTTAGACCTTCACATAGTACTACCACTGCTCTACTTTCCTTTTCCAACACCATCAACTGGAATCGTAACAACAACAAACTAACCTCTTCTCTTTTCCTAGACCTATCAAAAGCCTTCGACATGGTCAACCACTCACTTCTACTACACATATTAAAATCCCTTGCTTTGGATACCTCCTCCTTAACCTGGTTCTCTTCTTATCTCGAAACAGGCAACAAGCAGTACTCTGGAAAAATTGTCTATCTTCACTACTACCTATCTCTTTAGGAGTCCCACAAGGATCCATACTAGGCCCCTCCTATTCTCTATCTTTATTAATGACCTCCAAGCATCTATCCAAAACAAGTTATAGATGGTTACAGTGCAGTCCATATTGCCCATACTGAGGAAGGATGATTGGTTGCTTCAGTAGACCTTAAGGATGCCTGCCATCACATAAGGATAGATCAGCGTTCTTGGAGTTTCCTTCACTTCCAGCTGGGAACCAGTCACTTTCAGTTCAGGACCCTGCCATTTGGTCTGACCACAGCTCTCCAGGTGTTTACCCAGTGCATGGCAGTGGTTGCAGCCTGGCTCCAGCTGTAGAGATTTCAAGTCTTCCTGTACCTGGATGATTGGCTCCCCACCGCCCCCACAAAGACATTGATGATCTCAGCCAGGGATTACTTGCTCTAACTATGTGACAACTTAGGCATCACAGTCAATGACTGCAAATTGAGCCTTCAACCTGTACAAGTCTTAGAGATCATAGGGTGTCATCTGGACACTGTCCATCAGATTGCCAGGCTCACAAGCTCCAGAGTTTACAGTCTTTGAGCTCAGGCCCTCTCAGTGCTTAAAATTCCCAAACCTGCATCTGACACATTTCTAGGGCTTTTGGGTCATACTGCAGTGTTGAGTAGGACTGTTCTCTCTAGCTAGATATTACATGAGGGCTTTGCGATGGACCATGGCCATTCAGTGATTCCTCCTTACACATCCTTTGGATTTCCTAGTATGGCTGACAAGAGTGTGTCATGAGCAGATTCAGTGGTGGTTGCAGTCTGCATTAGTAACACAAAGAAAGACCATTTATAATTCCTTCTCCTTTGGCCACAGCCATCACAGACACCTTCCTGCTGGAGTGGGGGGACATTTCAAAGGGATGACTGTTCAAGTATCCTGGTATTCCACAGAGGCTCAAGTTCACATCAACATTCTGTAGATGAGAGCAGTCTTCCTAGCACTGCAGGCTTTTCCGGGTGTCCTCTCCAGAGGTGTGATTGTGGTACAGACAGACAACATGTCAGTCATCTGGTACCTCAACAAACAAGGGGAGAATATGTTCTTACTCTTTTTGTCAGGAGGACATGAGGGTTTGGCAGTAGGCAATCACCTCTCAGCATTTTTTGGTGGCAAAGTGTGTCCCGGGGAAGTCTAACAGTCTAGCTAACAGACTCAGCAGGACTATTCTGTTACCTCACTAGTATTCTCTAAATCTGACAGTGGCAGCTTAGATTTTTCGATGTTGGGGCACTCTATGTTGTGACCTGTTTGCTTCCTTGTCCAGCATCAAGCACAGCAGCTATTACGCCATTGCTCCCCCTCCAGCACAGTCAGACAGGGATACTCTGACGATTGCTTGGTTCCCGGGACTACTTTATGCTTATACCCCAATTCCTCTTATGGTAGTTTCTGCAGAAAGTGGAGTGGCCTTCTGCAGAGCTACAGTGTTCCTCATCACCCAGTTTTGGCCTCATCAGGTGTGGTTTTCCTTCCTTTGGCCTTTTCTGAAATACCCCCTTTGATAATTGGATCCCATTCTGGATCTGATTTCTCACCACCACCACCCCCAGTCTTTAGTTCCTCAAGTTGACTGCATGGTTCTTCCAGTTCCCTTGATGGCCAGGAATCTCAAGCTTTCACAGGTGGTCATTCACATATTGTCCTTTTCTCAGAAAGTATATACCAGTAAATGGAAAAGATTTGTTTTGCGAGTGGAGGCTCAGGGACTCGACCCCTTCCCTGCACCCTAAGAATCCATCTTGAATCTTCTGTCTGAGTTGTTTGGCTCATGCTGTGTTTTTTTCTACTGTCAAAGTGCAATTAGCATCAATTTTTAAATTTCTTATCAGTAGAGATAGTTTGCCATTGGCTTCTCTCAAGATATCCAAGGCTTTTTCTCAAATCTACTTTTCTACTTCATCCTCCAGTACGGGATCCAGTCCTTCCCTGAGTACTGCCTTTCATTCTTCAGGTTCTAGTTTGTCCTTCTTTTGAACCTTTAGCCTCCTTGGAAAATCTTGCTTTTGGTGGTGATCACCTCTGCCAAAAAGGTTTCAGAGTTGCAAGCACTTGATTCTTCACCTCCTTATTTGGTGTTCCACAAATATAGGGTTTCTGTTCATATGATCCCTTCCTTTTTGCCTAAGGTAGCTTCCAAGAACAACCTTGACAGTTCCAGTCAACTTCCTTATTTTTTCCCCAGCAAAGGTGAATAGCTTTTGCATTGTTTGGACATGCATAGGCAACTGCAATTTTATCTTAACCATACAAAGCCTTTCAGAAAATATAGCCAGTTATTTGTGTCCTTTTCAAAATCCAGGCTGGATTCACCTGTGCCTAAAGTAACTTTATCCAAGTGGCTTTCAGATTGTATTTTGTTTGCATATTCTTGAAAGGCAAGACTCTTCCACAAAACCCTAAAGGCAATTCAACTAGGGTTGTAACTACTACTACAGTTTTTCTTTCAAGAGTACCTATGGATGATATCTGTGCTGCTGCTACTTGGTTGGGCCATTATACATTTGTGTCACATTATAAGCTGGACATTCATTCCAGGTCCAGGGCTTCTTTTGGTTCTACTGTGTTGCAGAATATCCTTCCTTAGTTCCTCCCAAGGAATTGTCATAGCTGATGACTCTGACCCACAGGTTGAATCCAAAAAGAGCAAACAACTTCAGGTACAGAAGTTGTGTACTCACCATAAAGTTAGATCCATGTTGTCTGTCTCCATCTGGTTCAACCTCCTTGCCCTTCTGCTCCTGAACTTCTTGTTGATTTGGCTAGTTTTCCCTCTGTGATGACTCGACAGCAGGGGCTTTTGCATTCTGCTCGCCTAGAGTCTTGCTTTACCCTGGGTGTTTTTCCTTCTATCTGTGGAGGAAGGGAGGACTGCTTGGATATGTTGTATCATTATATTATTACTCATGGGGCTGACTCGATCTGGGGAGTTGATGGAGTAGCAGGGAGTTATGGTTAAGGGCGATGGAGCCAAGATAAGCTGAAGGCTTTAGAATTGGCCGGTGTCAGATCCAAAGTCCCGCAGGTTAACTAGATGGTGATAGACAACACGTACCTATCATTATGGTGAGTGCATAACTTTTATTTCTTTCTTGTGAAGAACAATCTGCTTTTATTAACTCAGTTTCTTCTATTGAACAGGTTACTACTCATTATTTGCAGAGTGTATGTATGACTCTGTTGATACTTCACCCAAAGTTATGGCTGCTGGTGCTGTTTGAGGTTTGCTTGGCTGCATTCTTAGAACCTCCCAGATTATATAAAAATGAGATTTTAAATTCTTCCCTGTATAGAGATTGTGTTTGGACCCTTTGCTGTATAGGTGATCAAAAACTGTGATGAAAGGGGCAAGCTGATCCAGGGATTTCAGCCCTCCTTTTCCAAATCGTCCAATGAACTTACTTTCTCCGTGTCCAGTTTTGTCAAAAAACAGAATAACAGCTTCAACAGTTAAGGTAGACATATGTTTAAGAAGAAATGGCAAGAGAGTCGCAAAAACAAGTCTCATACCTCCCCAGGAGACCTTGTGACCTCTTCCCACCCTGGCCCCTTTTCTCTTCCATAAAGTCTGAATCTACATTTTCTCCTTGGCAACAGATTGTTTCAGACAAATGGTTTCTGAAAATCATTCATCAAGGTTACAGACGGCAGTGGGAAGAAACCCTTCCTTTCTGGTCATTCCTCATCCTGCATATATCAGACACTTGTTTCCAACTGTTCTTCATAACACGTTGTCCCAAGAAGTGGTAGAACCACTTCCTTCTTCCCAGGTGGGGAAGGGGTTTTATTCAAGGATGTTTCTTGTGCCAGTGAAAGAAGGGAAATGCTTTGAGACAAGTTCTGTACCTTTCTTTCTTAAACATTTTGTGACAGTGCCCAAATTCAGTATGTTCATGTCACAACATGTTACTTCTTCCTCTTTCAAGTTTCCTGGCAACACTAGACTTAAGACACATATCATCACATCCCTGTTTATCTAGACTTCAGACATTTCTTAAAGTTTTGTGTGTCTGGATCACATTATCAGTTCTTTGCTTTACCCTTTGGACTATCCACTGCACCAGTAATGTTCACAAAGCTGTCTCCAATTATAGCTCATTACAGGTTACAGAGTATCTACATTTCCAATTCCATATTTGGATGACTTGCTTGTCATTGCTGAGTCATTTTCAAGGTGTTAGGAATCTCTCTGTTGTGTGAGACATCTCTTACACATACTGGTATTCCAAAAGAACATTTAAGTCTTTAACTTTCTTATACAGGATTGCGTTCCTACAATGTCAACTAGACACCTCAGTTCAAAGACCTCTTCTTCCAAAGGAAAAGGATCTTTGTTTAGATCTGCTTTTAAGGTTTTCCACTCAAACTTCTGTCACTTGAGGAAATACCTCAGGATTTTGGGTCTCATGGCATCAGTGATTCTCATAATACCCCTAGGAAGACTCCACATACAAAAGATACAGTGGTATCTGAAGTCACTCTGGTCCAAGCATCAACATCCCTTATATTTTCAGATTCCAGTGTTGTGGTTTGTCAGAAGAGAAATCTTTTGGTGGAATCAACAGATGTTATGTAGTCCAAACTCACCTACATTCTTACTCGTGGGTTTGGAGCCGAATATCGTCTCCGACTCGGCCAGCTTTTATTTACTAGCTCGAAGTCTCCCATTGGCTGGGCCAAGCGGGTATCCCATGCTGCACTGCTCCATAACCCCAGATCTCGTTTGCCGCTCATGTAGCTAGGACGTGGTCTCGCTTGGCTGTGGCTAAGTACCTTCTTTTTTTCAATTTCTCTTGAGAAATTTGCTAGTTGTTCAACCACAAAAGCTATTTTAATAGCTATTCTTCTTGCTGCTTGTTTGCAGTGTTTTTTGTTTGTGTAGTTGGTATCCCTAACTGTTCCGGTGGGCTAGGCCCGATTTTACTTAGAGGACCTAGTCCTCTTTCTGTGTAGTGTTCCGTTTCCTTTTTGTGGATAGTGTGTTGTGAGTTAGTAAAGAACCATTTTACTTGGAGGTTCTTTGGTTGCCTTTGTGTAGTCTGATCAGTAGTTTTCCCGCCTTTGCTGTTTTTTCCGGCTAGGTTGTTTTCAGTGGTCTGCTTGTGCAAGATGTCTAAGGATCAGAAGGAACATAAACCTTCCGGTTTTAAAAAAATGTTCCAAGTGTAGTTACAAAATGTCCATTACAGATGGGCATTCCGTATGTGTTTACTGCCTAGGAGCAATTCATTTGCAAGAGTCTTGTAGCTTCTGTCACACCTTCAGTCCGAGGGTGCTCCAGGAGAGGAAAAATAAACTAATATTGAAGGGACTCCTAAAACCTTCATTTGAGGAGTCTTTAGACTCGACTTCTAGTTCTTAGTCCAAGTCTAAAGCTTCGAAGGCGAAGAAGAGATCTCCGGCTCCGTCTGTCTCCACGGAGCCAGTGGAGAAAATCTCTAAACTTGACTCTACCTCCTCGGCTCCTCTGTCCCCGGGGCCACAGGAGGTATGTGTAGTACTGGAATCGGCGTCGGCTCCTATTTTACTGGAACCCCATTCGGAGCCGGTCACCCTGTGTTAGGCATGGTTCTCCTGAGAGGAGATCCCAGTCCCCCTCCCTGTCCTCCATATCCTCCAGGCTTTCTGATTTGGATGTCGATAGGGTGGTACAGAGGCTCCTGCAGTCGCCGGTGTTGGCAAAATTATTCTCGGCTCCAACCCAGTCGGCTCCGGAGCCCATCCCGATGCTTTTGTCGATGGTTCCTCCTCCAAGCACTTCCTTGTCTTCGGGGCCAGAGTGCTCCGCTCCGAGTGATGTTCCTGCACCTGCTCCGATACCCCTCAAGGGTTTATCGGTGCCGACATCAGCTCCGACCCTGTCGGCTCCATCAACAGGTTTCAGCACTCGGCTTTCTTCAGTCGGGCCCAAGGAGATACTTCGGGACACCTGTCCGTTCCGAGCCTCCCTCTCGGCTCATCGGCTCGGCGGACCCCAACCCTGGTCATGGCCTCAGAGGTCGGTTAGTCCTCTGATTCGGGGGAACCCGCCTTAGAGGCCATGTGGAGCGCACTGGCCAGATCGTCAGTTACGTCATCCGGATCGGTCATTCCGTCCCTTTCCACCCCAGCTAGAGCCTCTGATGTCCCCCTATCCATAGATGGCGGAGCCCAAAGGTCTGGGGGATACCCCCATGAGCGGTCCCCAACTTTCTGAGGGCCCCTCAGAGTCTGTGCCTGAGGAGCCCCCTAGAAAGAAGTCGTGCAAGAAGAAGCACATAGACTCCCAGGACGAGTCTCTCACTTCTGATACCGACCTCGAGGAGTCTGAGGGGTCCCCCAAGTCATCCTCTGATGACATCTCTTTCTCCGACATCCTGGAAATATTGAGACAGAGAGGCAACTGGCCATCCAAAACCCCCTCTGAGGAGGAATCGGTATTCCTCAAGGCCTTTGGTGCTCAACCCTCCACCTCCTGGGTGTCTCCACCCTTCGACGAGCTCTTGGATTTAATTTGTAGAAGGGTGTGGGAGAATCCTGATTCGGTGGAACCTGTACCCAGAAGGCCCAATAAGTTTCTTTCTGCCACCCCGGGGAAAGAGTTTCTGTCCAAAGGGGCTTCTGTAGATGCCATGGTGGTGGAGGCGGCCACACGGCAGGAAGTAGCCGAGTCTTCTTCCTCCATCTATCCTCCTAACAAGGAGTCTAGGAGCATGGACCGGTACGGGAAGCGTACCTTCTCGTCAGCGACCTTCACCCTACGGTCACTGAACTACCTCTGTCATTTTACTCGGCTCCAGAGAGAGCTCCTCAAGGAGTTAGGAGATACTGTAGCGGGTAACGTACCTGAGGCGTTAGCACACACTGTTAACACCCAGGTGTCTACCCTCAATTCTACTGTCAACTCGTCCATGAGGCTCGTATCATATGCAGCCGAGGGGGCGAGTAGGGCAGCCAGTTCGGGAGTAGCCCTCAGGAGGCAAGCCTGGATGCACCTGTGTCATTTCGCGGAGGCCTTCAAGTCTTCCTTCACTGACGCTCCTTTTGATGGGTCCTCGTTCTTTGGGACCAAAGTGAAAGACACCCTCACCAGATGTGAGCAAGAGGGAAAGACCCTGTCTGCCGTAGGGGTCCATTTTTACCTCGTCTCGAGGCCTTACCCCAAGGCTCAGAGGGGAGGGAAGATGTGGTTCAAGAAATCACAGAAGTTTTTCCCGGCCGCACAAGGGGAGTCCCCCTCCAGAGGCAGAGGAGGGGGAGGTTATTCTGGAAGAGGCCGCCCCCACAACTCGGGAGACCGTGATTCCTTTCGCGGTTCTTCCTACCATCGTTCCTGATGTGTTGCCCGACTGTGCTATTCCACAGCCAGTCGGGGGCCGCATATCGTTGTACCCAGAAGCCTGGGAAAGCATCACCCAGGATCGATGGGTAGTACGAATAGTTTCCGGAGGTTATGCCATCCCTTTTTCGTCAGACCCCCCCTCCAGTAAGGAAAATCCCGGACGTTCCACTCAGTCAAAGGGATCACGCAGCATTAGAGGTGTCAAAGCTGCTAAAGAAGGGAGTCATCCAACCTGTCCCCTCAAACCAAATCGGATTAGGGACTTACTCAAAACTCTCTTTGGTGCCGAAAAGAACAGGGGACCTTAGACCCATTCTAGATCTCAGCAGATTAAACCACTATGTTCTGAAGTCCAAGTTCCGAATGGTCACCCTTCAGTCCATTTTTCCTTTGCTGGAAAAAGAAGTATGGATGTGCTGCATCGACCTCAAGGATGCTTACTATCATATCAAAATGGACAGGGCATCCAGGAGTCACCTACGCTTCCGGCTGGGAGCCAGTCATTTTCAGTTTCGTGCCCTGCCCTTTGGTCTCACCACAGCCCCCAGGGTGTTCACCAAGTGTTTGGCGGTGGTGACAGCTCACCTGAGACGTCAAGGATTCCAAGTGTTTCTGTACCTGGACGACTGGCTCCTCACCACCCCCTCCAGGCATCTACTCATCCGAGCCAGGGACGCTACCATTATCCTCTGTCAACGACTAGGAATAACATTGAACTGGGAAAAATCTGCCTTGCTGCCCTCACAGCGTGTCACATTTATAGACGCAGAGCCACTGTTCATATGCGGGCCTTCTTGCCGCACGACAGGATCAGAGTATTACAGAATCAGGTTCACACTTTATTACCCCTCAGGAAAGTACAGGCAAGATGGGTTCTTCAGCTTCTGGGCACCATGGCAGCTACCATTATGTTAGTGCCTCTAGCAAGATTACACATGAGGCTTCTTCAATGGCTTCTCTTTGCCCAATGGTCTCTTCAAAAACTCCTCCTTTCCCACCAGATCCTACTCACAGACCGATGCAAACAGGATCTCGGTTGGTGGCTGTGCTCCACCAATCTGGACGAGGGGAAACCGTTTGTTCCTCCATCACTTGTCGCCACGGTGACCACGGACGTCTCCCAGATGGGGTGGGGGGGGGGCATTATCTTGGCAGGACAGTCCAAGGCATGTGGCATGATCACAAGGTACATCTGCACATCAGTGTCTTAGAGATGAGATCGGTGTTACTGGTGTTGCGGGCACTTCAAAGCTCTCTTCCTCTGGGGACGATTGCAATACACTCGGACAACATGTCCGTTGTGTGGTATCTAAACAAACAAGGAGGAACCAGATCTTACCCCCTGTGCAGAGAGGCCATGCGAGTGTGGCAGTGGGCAGTGTCTTCCCAACGGTTTCTAGTGGCAACGCTCATTCCGGGGAAGGCCAATGTGATAGCAGACAGGCTGAGCAGAGCTATTCTGATGACTTACGAGTGGTCCCTGAACCGTCTGGTTGTGGGACAGATTTTCAGCAAGTGGGGTCAGCCTTGCTGCGATCTTTTTGCCAATCCCCTCAATGCCAAATGCAGCAACTACTTCACCCTGATCCCCATACAGGGGGAGTCACCCAGGGACGCTCTAGTCCACAATTGGCCCTCCGGTCTGCTCTATGCTTTCCCTCCGTTTCCTCTGTTACCAAGAGTGATTCAGAAAGCCATATCCTTGGGAAGCAAGATGATTCTAATTTCCCCACACTGGCCTCGCCAGGTCTGGTTCTCCTTTCTCCATCCATTCGCTGTGGACAGTCCTTGGATTCTGGACCCAGTACCAGACCTACTGACACACGTCTGGACAGTTCCATCCCTCCCTGCGGACCCTCAGGTTGACAGCCAGGCTACTCCACTTCCGTCGTTAGTCAGACTTCATTGTTTTTCACCTGAGGTGGTGCACATTTTATCCTCTTCTCATAAGTCTTCGACTAGGAAGATTTATTCCAGCAAATGGAAGAGATTCTCTATTTGGGCTCATGCCCAAGGAATTGACCCTTACACAGCCCCAATTGCTGCTGTTTTGGATTTCTTGTTCATAGGTTCATAGGTTCATAGGTTTATACTAGGCTATCTGCCCTAAGGCATTTATAAGCCTAGCCCAGAGTGTGTAACTTACGCCACCTTATATGAAAAATACTGTGCCCATTAGTTTGTTGTGCCTCTGTCCAGCAGTGACCCAGGAGATGATTCCCGTAAACTTACGATCTCCCATCCACAGGTCTAGATTTCTCTTGAACAGAGTCAGCGAGGTGCTCTGCCTCACATGGACCGGGATTTTATTCCACAGCATAGGGAGTCTCTGAGTGATAAATCTATCCCTCCAGCCCTATTTATATCCGAAGGTTTAAGTCGCTTGCTCTAGTGGTTTTGGTGGATTTGGATTTTTGAGGTGGAGCATGTCCATTAATTCGGGTTGGACATGGCCTTGTATGTCAGGCACATGTCACCTCTGAGCAGACGGTATGCGACTGAATAGAGCTGGAGTTTCTTCAATCTGGCAGCATATGACAGATTTTGGAGTCCCTTTATCCTTTTGGTGAGGAACTTTTGGGGTCTCTCCAATTGCTGCAGATGTCGGGTGAGATACATCCCGAATGGGGCATTGTACTCGATCATTGGTCTGATAAGTGAAGAGTACAGGGGAACAATGACCTCACTAGATCTGGATGTGAATCCCTTCATGATCAGGTGGGCAATGTAGAAGGTCTTTCTAACCACTTTAGCAATGTGAGTGTCAAAGAAAGGCCACTGTCAACCTGGGTCCCCAGGTCCCTGATAACCTCTTCTGTGCTTAGTGGATTGCCACCTATATGGTAGCTTGGGGTTACCTTGTTTTTCCCGAAGGGTATGACTATACATTTTTGGCGTTTAACTTCAGGCCATGGCTCTGGCACCAGCTATCTGTTTCCGTGAGTCCCTTCTGAAGGATATCAGTGTCCGATGCACTTTCCACTATGGCCCAGTTTGCAGTCATCTGCAAACTTTGTCAGCTAAAGTCTCTCCCATGTTGGCCTGTACTTCTGAGAAGTAGATGCCAAACAATAGGGGCAGGACCCAGCCCCTGTGGGACACCACTTGTGACCGGCTTGGAGTCTGACGCCAGCAACTCTAACCCTGTGGGTTCTGTCCTTAAGCCAGTTTGCAACCCATCTTGTGACATATGGGTTTACATTTAAGCTGGTAAGTTTTCTACAATACCCGGGGTATTGTGTCGAAAGCCTTGCAAGGTCAAGGTAGGCTGTATGGACTGCCTTTCCTCATCAATGGCCTTGGTGACTATTTCAAGAAGTCGACCAAGTTCAAAAAGGCATGATCTTCCCTTGACAAAGCCAAACTGGGTCGGGTCCAATGTCTGCAAGTCCCCTATATCTTTGTTTATGAGCTCCATTATGATCCTCTCCATAGCTTTGCAGACTAGACTTGTTAAGCTTATGGGGCGTAATTACCAGGGTCCGTAGAGGCACCTTTGTGGAGTGGGACCACAGTTGCGTCGCCACTCCTTGGGCACGATCCTGTGGTAACGCTGAGATTAAACAGCTGCCTTATGTGCGGGTTTAATTCCTCATTTAGCTCGTGTAGCACACAGCCGGGGACACCATCCGGTCCCATTGATGCTGTGTTTTAGCTTTAGAGAGCAGCCACCTGCATTTGAGATGTCCGGGAGGCTACACTGGCTGGGATAGTTATCTCTCCTTTAGGGGAGAGGGGTGAAGTTTGCACTGAACCTGTCTGCCAGTATGTTGGCAATGTCTGTGGGTTCAGTGATTTTTGTATCATTTTGGACTAATTCTGAGCATATCTGTGAGTTTCCACCCAGGTTCCTAACATAGCTGAAAAAGGCCTTATGATTGTCCTTTGAATCCATGGCAATTTTTCTCTCAAAATTGGCCTTAGTTGATTTTATGAGTGCTCGTATTTTTTACTAATAATGATCAGGGGTGACTTCCCTTTTATGGATTTTGTTCTATCATGTAATAGCTTTCTCCTCTTATTGTAAAGTTTGTTAATGGCTGGGGTCCACCAGACTGGACGTTGCCCTTTGTGGAAAGAGTCTTGGTTTTATTTGGGATTGCCTGATCCATGCAGTCCTGGAGGTGTTCATAGAAGGCATTTGTAAGGGCTTCCGCAGCTTGGGTTGTGGTTTCCTCTGACTCACGGGCCTTGAAGGATACCACACCAGTCTTGAGTAGTGTGAAGTTTGCTTTAGAGAAGTTCTTCACTATGGTCTATTTTGTTTGGGGTGAGGCGGGATGTGGATTTCCAGTGAGATTAGTTTATGATCAGATCTCACCAATGAGGGATATACTTCGGGTGTGGAGCATTTTGTCCCCATGTTTGTGACAATGAGATCTAGTATATTTTCTCCTCTCGTGGGAACAGTGACTAGCTGTTCCATGGCATTTGAATTTATGAACTCCAGGAACCGTTGGGCTAGAAAGTTAGGGCTTGAGTAATGTTGCCAGTCTATATTCGGTACTTGAAGTCACCGAAAATGATGGTGTTTGGAGATACATTTATACCTCCAGTGTCTTCAGGAAGGCTGTGTGGGGTTCCTGAGTTTGAGAGGGTGGCCTGTAGCATGCTACAATTTGTAGAGCAGTTTTGCCTATTGTTAGTTGCACCTGGATGGTTTCGAAGCTTCATGCGTTGCCACCAACCTGGAGGTGTGAGTATCCTTTATGAATATGGATACACCCTCCTTTTGTGGAGTGGTCCGGGTTTTGGGGCGGGCGCATGATATGAGGTAAAACCTAATAGTGCCGGGGTGCTCTCAGGAGCCTTGAACCAGGTTTCAGTTACAGCACAGACATCGATGTTCTCCATACTGAGAAGGGCCTCGGTGCGATGTGCATTTTGAGATTTAGACTTCTGGCATTGAGCAGCATTACCCTCAATTTCTTCCCATTTTTGTTTTCTAGGGTGGTAGGTTTAGAATTTGAGCCTTGCCTAAAAAAGGCTCTTTCAGCAGGGCTCTGCGCCCGCTACCATTAAAGTCCAGCTGGCAGCTATTTCAAACCTCCTATGAGCCTTCCCTTATGGCCCATAAACTCTGTAAAGCCTTTCTAAAGGGCACCTTATTACTCCAGCCTCCTGTGTCAGAACCTGTCATGCCCTGGGATCTAAACTTTGTTTTGCAAGCCCTTACTTCCCCACTTTTCGAGCCGGCTGCCACCTGTGAGTTAAAGTTTTTATCCTGGAAGACAGCTTTCCTAATAGCCATCACATCAGCCAGACGGATGTCAGAGAGTCAAGCTCTCTCTCCATCAAACCCCCGTATTTAATTTTTCATAAGGACAGAGTTTCTCGTAGACCTAATCCGTCCTTTCTTCCCAAAGTAACATTCTCAGTCAGTCTATTGAGCTGCCAATGTTCTTCCCTCAATTCTCGAACAGGGCAGAGTTTAGATTTCATCAACTGGATGTGCACAGACAATTACGATTCTATCTACACAGGACCATACACCTATGAAAATCTGACCAATTGTTTGTTTCCTTTTCAGAAAATAGAGCGTGTTCCCCTATTTCCAAGGTTACCATTTTCAGACGGATTTCGAATTGTATTTCCTTTATTCTTCAGCGGGAAAAAATCTATCGTTTCCCATCAAGGCTCACTCTACTAGGGCTGTTTCTGCATCTATGGCATACCATGCCAGACTATCTTTGGATGATGTTTGTGCTGCAGCCACGTGGGCTTCCCCGCACACCTTTATTACTCATTACAAACTGGACGTGGCTTCTAGGGGCCGGGCTTTCTTTGGTTCCACAGTCCTCAGGAGTATCTTCCTTTGAGCCTCCCAAGATGGAGGTGCTGGGGACGCTGTCCCGTGAGTAAAAATGTAGGCGAGATTGGACTACATAACATCAAGAAGTTATGCACTCACCATAACGTTCAATGTGTGTAGTCCATCTCGCTTCACATTCTTATGTTCCCTCCCACCTGCCCCCTTCCTGGAGGATCTGGAGGTTGGGACTGGTGTTAGAGTACCCTTCAATGGTAGTTTGTTTTTCTTATTCCCTTTGATAGTGTTCTACCTTATTGGATTGTTATGCATGAGGTGTGATTGTTGGATTCGCAGCAAACTAGATCTGGGGTTATGGAGCAGTGCAGCATGGGATACCCGCTTGGCCCAGCCAATGGGAGACTTTGAGCTAGTAAATAAAAGTTGGCCGAGTCAGAACCCACGAGTAAGAATGTGAGGCGAGATGGACTACATACATCGAACGTTATGGTGAGTACATAACTTCTTGATATCCTTAAATCCAGGTCTCTCCTTCTCCAGCCATGCTCCAAAACAGTTACTTGCCACAGATGCTTTGGACTCAGCTTAGGGAGCAGTTTCAGGAAGGATAAAAGTGCAGGGGTTGTGGGACACTAACTACATATGCAAGCATATATATATATCAAGATGATGCTTGCTCTGATCAAGGCACTCAACTCTGTGAACCATCTTTGGTCTCCTGAGCCTCTTCAAGAGATTACAGTCAGTATCACAGTCATGTGGTACATCAGCAAGCAAGGGGGAACCATATTGTACGCCCTTTGCAAACTAGCCATGTTAGCTTGGGATATAGCTTCACATCAGAATCTCACTGTATAGGCAACCTATATTCTATCAGAGAAAAATTGTGTGGCAGACAGTCTGAGCAGGACCAGGGCAGAACCTCATGAATGGAAAATGGATCGGGGGGGGGTCTTCTGAGATTTGATCCATCTGTAGGGAATTCCTCAAGTATAGACCTCTTTGCCTCCTGTCTGAATGGTCAACTGGCAAAATTTTGTTCCAGGACTCCATGTAAGAAGACTTGGAAGACAGATGCCATTTTCTTTGGACAATGTTCATGTATCCTTTTCCACCCTTTCCACCAGTATCCAGGGTACTTCTGAAGATTCAGAAGGAATTCTCCAAGATTTATGTGGTGACTCCCTTCTGGTCCAGGCAACCGTGGTTCTCCCTTCTTTTGGGAGTGGCCAGAGGCAATTACCACTGGCTTCCTCATAGACTGGATCTACACACACAGGGGCATTTGATATATTCTGACATCAGTCATCTTCATTTGACTACCTAGATGATAGGGTCTTAATTCCTCTCAGGCACTTACATTTGGAGGATGTGCAGCAGGTACTAATGGAGGCAAGAAAGCCTTCTACTAGAAAATCATATATTAGAAAATGGAAAAGGTTTTCTAGTTGGTGCCAGCAACATCACCACCACCACCATCCATTTGGGGCTAGTTGTTTTCTGGTTTTGCAATATTTGTGCGAGTTACTGTCCTATGGCCTTTCTTAATCCTCTATCAAGGTTCATTTATTGGCTATTTCAGCATGCCTGCCCATGAATTCTCCTCTTTCACTACAGTCTCATGTCAAATTGTTCTTGAAAGACATTTTGTATAAGAGGCCTCCTAGAAAACCCATGTCCCCTCCTTGGAACAAATACTTCCAACCACCGCTGAAGGTATCGAATAAAAACAAGGATCAGTAATGGAAAAAAGGCTTCCATAAACCAGCCCTGCAATCCAAATTCCTGTTAAAATCAGATGAGCAATTTAATAAAACAAATAAAACATAAACAAAACATAAAAATAATAATAAAATGGAGTCCGATGAGCGCTTTCGGCTATTTAGCCTTCTTCAGATCGTAAAACATATCTTCGCTGATAGTGTTTTAAAAAAAGTCACCAACCAATCATTTTTTTTCCTCTTACATCCCCCTTGGATTCAGGGCCAATAGCATGGTGGTAATACTAGTTCTTCATAGGAGGCGATATAGAATTGACGACCAATCAGATGGTCAAAGATCACACCAATCACTTCTCTTCTTCACCACACGCCACCTTTAATCAAAGCCAGTGACAATCATGTAACTGGTTAAACCTCCATTGGATAAAATATATACCATCAGCCAGTCATATAATCAGAGTAAAGACAAGCCGCTTATTTGTGTCCAATAGTATTCCTTCTGGCTTTTAGTATGGGCTTCAATGGAACAACACTATTTAAGCCAGGTCGACGATGTGCTTGCATATTAACTATCCAGTTTACTTCACGTAATTCTGTGCAGTTGCTTACATCTCCTGCTCGATTAGTTAGAGCCACTACTTCAATAGCTTTAAACTTGAAATTATGTGAAGGATTGTCAACATGTGCTGCCAGTGCATTATTTATTTCCTTATGGTTTATGTCCCTAAGATGTCTCAAAATCCGGTCCTTAAATCTTTGATCTGTTTTACCAATATAGAAAACATTGCATTGGCAGCATACCGCTAAGTAAACTAAATGTTGCGTATTGCAATCCGCATACAAATTAAACATATATGTCTTTTTGGTAGTTGGATGTACAAAAATGTTAGCACTATCTATATAAGCACAAGCCTTACATCTAAAGCACTTAAAAGTGCCCTTTCTCTCAGATCGTGCATTACAAGGAAAGCCATCTTTGTTGCACAAGAGCCTCTTAATAGTTTTCTTATTTTTAAATAGAAATCAAGGGGTATCACCTATAACTTCTCTGACTTTGTCATCAGTGGTCAAAACCTCTTAATGACATTGCAGATCTATATGTTGTCATTACTATAGGTTAATGCACATTTGATTCGCAAGTCACTATTCCTAGTGACAGAGTCAACCATTTGAGGAGGTGCCTCTTGGGATGAAAAGTAGGGTCTACCTTTTCTTTCTGTGAGTTCTTTAGAATTACCTTTCATGATCAAGTTAACATCTTTGTAACCTCTGGCTTTTAGGTTGTTGTAGAGATTAGTCAGCTCTGCTTCAAAGTCTCCTTCCTCAGTGCACAATGTAGAGGCATGTAGTACTTGGTTCTCATAAATATTATTAAAAATATATTTAGGGTGCATGCTTTGTCTATGTAAATAATGATTGTTCCAAGTCGATTTCCTGAAAACATTAGTGCTTATTCCTTTCACTGGATGTAAATGAATCTTGACATCTAAAAAGTCAATCTCTACAGTTGAATATTTCACTTTAAACTCCAAAAAGTCAGTATTTTGATTGATATAATTATTGAAAAGAACCAGCTCATCAACGCTGCCCTTCCACACAATAAATATGTCGTCCACAAAATGGCCGTAGTGCCCATATTCTGCATCGTGGCTCGTGATTATCAGGACTTTAAGAATGGCCACATCTTTGAATGGCCTAGAGAGGAAAATGAAGGATCAGTAAGGAACAACAGAGGTCGAAGTAAATCTCGTCATGGGATACCTATTTCCAAAAATCATCCCAATGCACACGATGCAGAATATGGGCACGTTGAAGTTCGGAACCATATTCCCCCATTATTAGATACACATGCCTCATCTATTGAAATAGCTCCTCTCACTGACGGTGCAACTTGTATTGACTCAAATGAAGCTGGAACTAGTACCATGACCTCAGGACACATTGCACAGCATCATGAACCTAATGTCAACATAGATATGGCAACTAGATCGAAAGAAGGAGCAGTGCATGCAACGGTCAATTGGCCTTTGCCGGTTTTTGTAAAACACCGTTTCTACAGAAACCCTCATGCGCAGAGCCAAGAACGTAAGCGCAAAAAGATGACAATGTAATAACAGCCAATACAGGATTGGTAGTCAATTTGTCAAATGCTATCTTGAGTCCTGAACAGGTTCCTTTGTTGGAACGTGGTTTGAGTTTTATCCCTGCCCTGTCCTCTGATTTAAATGAATTCATGACAGATATCAGACCTTTCTGTAGGAATAGTTCTTTGAAATGTATTTTTGAAGATGACAATTTACATGAAAGAAATCATTTTAAGAAACTTAGTAACTTTACACCAGTTAATCATCCAGCAGTTGAACTCTTTTTGAAACTATGTGAAGATGAAGTTAGTAAGATGAGAATTTGCCCTAACCATGGAAGCTTCCATAATATTGCTATTAAAGAGAAAGAAGCACTTCAACAGCTGAGATCAATGGACAGTTTAGTTATTAAACCAGCGGACAAAGGTGGTTGTATAGTGGTTATGGATGCTGATTGGTATAGGGCAAAGATGCTGAAAATGCTAGAGGACAAACGTATTTATAGTAGATTGAATTAGCGTCAAGTGGATCTGAAGATTAATGCTCTTCGCCATGAGCTATATGACTTGTTAATGGAACAACGCATAACTAAAGAACTTTATGATTTTTTTGATTGTCCACATCCCATGATTCCCAGCATAAGTGGTCTACCAAAAATTCATAAGGACCAGATAGAGCCACCATTATGCCGCATTGTAGCTGGAAGAGATTGGATTACTGAGCCATTATCTGTCTACATAGAAAATGAATTGAAAAAAACTCTGTTCACTGTAGACACAGTTGTGAAAGATACTGGAAGCTTTCTTAAGGACTTGTATCTTAAACTAATCAATTGGCCAGCTTTGTAGATGTTATCTTGGTAACTATGGACATAACGAGCCTTTTCATTGTAATACCTAATGAGTTTGGCTTGCGCGCCATAGAAACATTCTTGACATGGAACAGGGTCAGTTCAAATCCACTATGCTCCTTATTGGAACTGGAAAATAATATCTTTGTATATGGTGAATATTTTTATCTACAGACATGGGGTGTGGCTATGGGCACCCCATGCGCGAATAGCTACTCAAATTTGGTATTGGCTCAATGGGAGAGCATGGAAGTTTAAAGTGATGCTAATCCATGGAATGGTCACTTGATCTACTACAGCCGTTTTGTGGACGACATATTTCTTTGGTGGAAGGGCAGTGTTGATGAGCTGGTTCTTTTCAATAATTATATCAATCAAAATATTGACTTTTTAGAGTTTAAAGTGAAATATTCAGCTGTAGAGATAGACTTTTTAGATGTCAAGATTCATTTACATCCAGTGAAAGAAATAAGCACTAATGTTTTCAGGAAATCGACTTGGAACAATCATTATTTACATAGACAAAACATGCACCCTAAATATATTTTTAATAATATTTATGAGAACCAAGTACTACATGCCTCTAGATTGTGCACTGAGGAAGGAGACTTTGAAGCAGAGTGGACTAATCTCTGCAACAACCTAAAAGCCAGAGGTTACAAAGATGTTAACTTGATCATGAAAGGTAATTCTAAAGAGCTCAGGGAAAGAAAAGGTAGACCCTACTTTTCATCCCAAGAGGCACCTCCTCAAATGGTTGACTCTGTCACTAGGAATAGTGACTTGCGAATCAAATGTGCATTAACCTGTAGTAATGACAACATACAGATCTGCGATGTCATTGAGGTTTTGACCACTGATGACAGAAAAGTTATAGGTGATACCCCTTGATTTCTATTTAAAAATAAGAAAACTATTAAGAGGCTCTTGTGCAACAAAGATGGCTTTTCTCATAATGCACAATCTGAGAGAAAAGGCACTTTTAAGTGCTTTAGATGTAAGGCTTGTGCTTATATAGATAGTGCTAGCATTTTTGTACATCCAGCTACCAAAAAGACATATAAGTTTAATTTGTATGCAGATTGCAATGCACAACATTTAGTTTACTTAGCAGTATGCTGCCAATGCAATGTTTTCTATATTGCTAAAACGGATCAAAGATTTAAGGACCGGATTTTGAGACATCTTTGGGACATAAACCATAAGGAAATAAATAAATGCACTGTCAGCACATGTTGTTGACAATCCTTCACATAATTTCAATTTTAAAGATATTGAAGTAATGGCTCTAACTAATAGAGCAGGAGATGTAAGCAACCGCACGGAATTACGTGAAGTAAACTGGATAGTTAATATGCAAGCACATCGTCGACCTGGCTTAAATAGTGTTGTTCCATTGAAGCCCATACTAAAAGCCAGAAGGAATACTATTGGACACATATAAGAGGCTTGTCTTTACTCTGATTATATGACTGGCTGATGGTATATATTTTATCCAATGGAGGTTTAACCCGTTGCATGATTGTCATTGGCTTTGATTAAAGGCGGTGTGTGGTGAAGAAGAGAAGTGATTGGTGTGATCTTTGACCATTTGATTGGTTGTCAATTCTATATCTCCTCCTATGAAGAACTAGTATTACCACCATGCTATTAGCCCTGAATCCAAGGGGGATGTAAGAGGAAAAGAAATGATTGGTTGGTGACTTTTTTAAAACACTATCTGAAGAAGGCTGAATAGTCGAAAGCGCTTATTGGGCTCCATTTTATTATTATTTTTATGTTTTGTTTGTTTTATTAAATTGCTCATCTGATTTTAACAGGAATTTGGATTGCCGTGGTGGTTTATCAAAGCTTTCTTTCCATTATCCATACATGTCCCCTCCTTGGGATCTTAATTTTATGTTAGAGAAGCTAACACTTGCTCCATTTCAACCAACTAATCTGGCTAACTTGAGGTTCTTAAGATTGAAAACAGTTTTACCGATAGCTCTGACCTCTGCGAGGGAGTACCTGAGATATAAGCTCTTATGGTGAGTCAACCCCATCTCATTTTCCACAGGGACAAGGTTTCTTTGAGAACTAATCCTTCCTTTCTGTCTGAAGTGGTATTAGAGTTTACATTAAACTAAACAATGTATCTCCACATTTCCTTCCTGAACCTAAAAACGAAGGAGAAAGGATACTCAATGCCTTAGATTTTCACAGACAACTCAGATACTGTTTTGACAAAACTAAATCTTTTGGATCTTTGTATCCATTGATGTGAAGTTGTTCAATCTTGCTGTTCATTCATCACTGATGGGTTCAGAGCCGATCCTCGGCTCCGGCACGGCCGACTAGCAAGCTCAAAGTTCTCCAGTAGCTCGAGACCCCACCCCTTATCCCATGATGCACTGCTGGAATTACCTCAGATCTAGTTTGCCGCGGCATGGATCTCTTGGTTTCCAGCTTGGCTCGAGACTTTATTGGGAGTTTTTCAACTTTTAGCAAGTTATATTTTCACTTTTTTATCTACTTTGTTCTGTTCATAGTAGCAGATACACTAGTTAGTAAATAGTACTTTGTTCTGTGTTTTTACCCCTTTCCTCAGTATTCTATCTTGCCTTAGGATTAGTGATTAGTCAGTGATCCCTTTGGGACTATCGTTTTGGATCTCTAATTACTGTTTGTAGTTATTAGTTGTTAGTGCCCCTTTATAGGCTTGTGTGTATGTTTGTGTGAGTTACTTAGTTTAAAACAGCTCTTAGTTAATCAGTGTGCTTGAGTTGTGTAATGTCTAAAGATAAGGACAAGCATCCAAAGTCTGGGTTTAAAAAGTGCCCAGATTGCGGACAAAAAATGTCAGTCACAAATGCCCATGTGCAGTGTGTTTACTGCTTGGGTGAGGTACATCTGCAAGAGTCTTGCAGCATATGTCATTCCTTTTCCACAAGAGTGTTAGCTGAAAGGAAGAGGAAATTGATTGATAGGGGTATCATTAAGCACCCCTTTTTCTGAGGCATTGTCTGACCAGGATGGAGCCAGTAAATCATCCAAATCTTCTAAGTCTTCCACTGATTCTAGATCCAAGAAAGGAAAAAGGCCAGAAATTGTGGTGACTTTGGCTCCACTGCCCTCGGAGCCGACAGTCTGCTCTTTTCGGAACCGGGACACGGCCTTGGAACCGGTTACTGAAAAACCTCCTTCCATATTTCTACAATCGGCTCCATCTGTCCACTCTTCCAGGTCCTTTGTCAGCTTATCTGATCTGGATATGGACCAGCTGGTTCAGAAACTCTTGAAGGCACCAGGCCTAGTTAAATTGCTGTCGGCTCAGACACAACCGTCGGAGCCAAAGACCACTACCCTTGAATTGTCTGCTTCTCCTCCGAGCCATATTGGACCTTCGGAGCTGGAGGAGGCCGACCTGATGATCGTGGATCCCTTGGAGCCGACACCTGTTCCAGTGTCGTCGGCTCCATCTGCTTGGACGTTCTCGGTGCCGACCGGGGACTCTAGGAGCCGACACTCTCCGGTCGAGTTCGGGGAGGATAACCACACCAACTTGTCTGTGCCGATCCTTCCTATCGGGGCCTCTGCTTGGGTGACCTCTGCTCCTACCTCAGGCTCGGAGCCCATGGCTTCGGTGCAGGAGGAGATAGCGGCTCCATTGGAGCCATCGACTCCTCATCGGAGCCGAGGTGCTTTCAATGCCATGAGGCAATTGTCTCCCAAGACTTCCTCATCTCAAAGTCTGGCCTCTTATTCCCCTAAAGTGCCTGTGTCTGTTTCTGTTTCCTCCGGTCCTCGCAAGAGTAGAGACCCAGACCCTCAGGTAGCCCCACAGGGTGCTCCCTGCTCGTCTGGGACCTCTCCAGAAGTTCCCCCTGAAGAGGTTCCCAGGAAGAGATTATGCAAGAGGAGGCATTTGGACTCCCCCCAGGAGTCTATCACATCGGACACTGACCTGGATGAATCAGAAGGGTCCCCCAGATCCCCCTCTGAGGACATCTCCTTTGCGGAGATTCTTGAAATCCTTAGGCAGAGGGGTGATTGGCAGTCCAAGAGCCCTACTGAGGATGAGTTGGTTCTCCTGAAGGCGTTTGGGTCTCAACCTTCCACCTCTTGGGTATCTCTGCCCTACGATGAGCTTATGGATCTGGTCTCTCGTAGGGCGTGGAACCTGTTCCTCGGAGGCCTAATAAGTTTATTTCAGCCCCTGTGGATAAGTCCTTTTTGACCAAGGGAGTCCCTGTTGATGCCATGGTGGTGGCGGCAGCCACCAAAAAGGAAATGTCTGAGATTTCCTCATCTATCCATCCTCCTAATAGAGAATCTAGGATCATGGCTAGATATGGGAAACGCATGTTCAGTTCAGTGACTTTCTCACTCCTATCACTGAACTACTTGACACATTTTACCAGAGTGCAGAGAGATCTCCTTAAGGAGTTGGGAGATACTCTTCAGGGTGCTGTAGCTTTGAGTGTATCTGATAAGATTGCTACTCAGCTCTCTACCCTCAGTTCGATAGTCAACTCCTCCATGTGTCTCGTATCATATGCAGCGGATGGTTCGAGTAGAGCCGCAGGTACAGGAATTGCTCTCCGCAGGCATGCCTGGATGCGACTGTGTTCCTTCGCAGGACCCTTCAAGTCTTCCTTTACTAATACCCCATTTGACGGCTCGTCCTTGTTTGGGCCAAAGGTGAAGGAGACTTTAACCAGGTATGAGCAAGAAGGAAAGACTCTGTCTGCCATCGGAGTCTGTTTTTCCACCCCCACTCGACCCTTTCCCAAAGGTCAGAGGGGAGGAAAAATGTGGTTCCGGAAAGCCCAAGGAGCCTTTCAAGGCACACATGGAGAGCCCACCTCCAGAGGCAAAGGAGGGGGTTTCAATGGAAGACGCCACCCTCACGGCAGATGGGGTCCGCAACACCAGGGTGACAGAGATCACTTCTCTGATCAATCCTACCAGCACTCCTGAAGGGAGGCCCACCTGTCCTATTCTGGAGACAGTCGGGGGTCGCTTATCTTTGTACCCCAAAGCCTGGCTAAATATAATAAACAACAGTTGGGTACGAAGTACCATTTCCAAAGGGTATTTCATACCATTCTCCACCCAGCCTCTTCCTGTCAAAAAAATCCCAGACGTTCCACCCAGTCATTTGGGACAAGCAGCAATAAAGGTACGCTGATTGCTAGAAAAAAAAGAGTCATCCAGCCAGTCCCAGCAGACCAGACAGGATTCAGAACTTACTCAAGGGTTTTTTGGTTCCAAAGAAAACAGGGGACTGGAGACCCATTTCGGATCTCAGCAGACTCAACCAATTTGTGAGAAAAGAGAAGTTCCGAATGGTCACGCTACAGTCCATACTCCCCTTGTTGGGGAAGGACACTTGGATGTGCTCGATCGATCTCAAGGATGCGTACTACCACATAAAGATGGCCAGACCATCCAGAGATCACCTGTGTTTCCGGTTGGGAACCAATCATTATCAATTCCGAGCTCTGACCTTTGGTCTCACTACAGCCCCCATAGTGTTCACCAAGTGCATGGCAGTAGTCACGGCTCACCTGAGGCGTCTAGGATTCCAGGTGTTTCCGTATCTAGATGATTGGCTCTTTACCTCCACCACCAGGCATCGACTTCTTCAAGCGAGAAAGGCTACTCTGACGCTCTGCGATCAGCTAGGCATTACAGTCATCTTCGAAAAGTCTGCCTTATTGCCATCGCAGCATATCATTTTTATAGGGACAGAACTAGACACATCAACCACCACACTCCGCCTTCCGCCAGAAAGAATCTCTATTCTTCGCCAACACATCATGTCCCTAATATCAAAGAACAGAGCACCAGCAACAGAGGTATTGAAAGTTCTAGGATTGATGGCGGCAGCTATTCTAGAAATTCCCTTAGCAAGGATGCATATGAGAATCCTTCAATGACTTCTATTCACGCAATGGTCTTACCAAGAACTTCCAATGAGTCACATGATCCTGATAACAAATTCCTGCAAAAAGGATCTTCAGTGGTGGTTTACGTCTCTTCATGTCACAATTGGACACCCTTTCATGCTTCCCCCTCCTGTTGCCACTGTGACCATGGACGCTTCCCTGATAGGGTGGGGGGGGGGGGCTATTTCAGGGAAAGACTGCCCAAGGCACATGGACAGATCAAGAATCACATCTGCATATCAATGTCCTGGAGATGAGAGCAGTACTTCTAACGTTGCAATACTTTCAGGACTCACTTCCTCTAGGGACAATTGCAATATAGACAGACAGCATGTCAGTGGTCTGGTATCTGAACAAACAAGGTGGGACCAAGTCTTATCCCCTTTGCAGAGAAGCCCTCAGAGTATGGCAGTGGGCACTGTCATCACAGCACTTTCTGTTGGCAACGCACGTCCTGGGCAAATCCAACGTAATAGCGGACAGACTGAGTAGAGCAATCTTGTTGCCCCACGAATGGTCCCTCAAACAAGAGATTGCGGACAGAATCTTCCTGAAATGGGGACAGCCTTCCTGTGACCTCTTCGCCAGTCACATCAACAACAAATGCAAAAGCTATTTTGCCCTAATTCCCATGTCAGATCACTCCCCAAGGGATGCTCTTGTCCACGATTGGCCCCCGGGTCTTTTCTGTGCATTTCCACCAATTCCCCTGATTTCCAAATTCTTACAGAAAGCAAAGTTGCTGGGACGGACAATCATCCTCATAGCCCCTTATTGGCCTCGGCAGATTTGGTTCCCGTTTCTTTATCATCATATTCTGGAAGATCCATGGATCCTGGACCCAGTTCCAGACTTGACACATCCGTCAGGGGATCTTCAGCCATCATTGCAGACACTGAAGCTAAACGCTTGGCTGCTCCAATTCCCCGCATAGCCAGGCTCTATAATCTTTCCCATGACACTAGTCAGAGTTTGTTGGCTTCCCACAAACCTTCCACCAGAAAATTGTATCGTTGTAAGTGGAAGAGATTTTCCATTTGGGCTTCTTCCCACAACATTGACCCTTATAAAGCACCGTTGTCTCTTATCTTACAGTTCTTGACAGAACTCTTCAACAAAGAGCAGCGGCAGCTATGATACGAGTAGAATTAGCTGCTATATCTAATTTCCATCTAGGAATTGATGGTTTAAATATTATGGCTCACCAATTGTCTAAGGCTTTTCTAAAAGGTTCCTTTCACATAAGGCCTCCAGTGAAGACACCTTATTCCTCCTGGAATTTGAATTTTATGTTATCTCGTATCATTCTTCCTCCTTTTGAGCCTGCATCATCTTGTGAACCAAAATTCTTGTCATGGAAAACTGTCTTCGTAGTAGCCATCACCTCAGCCCGTAGAGTGTCAGAGCTCCAAGCCCTTTCCATCAAACCTCCTTACATGGTCTTCCATACTGACAGAGTATCTCTCAGAACTAATCCATCTTTTCTGCCCAAAGTATGCTCTGAGGTTAACATTAATCAAGTCACTGAGTTACCCGTTTTCTTCCCTAATCATACCAACAAATTGGAATATATGTTGCATAAACTCGATGTTCATAGACAACTTAGATTTTATTTGGACAGAAACAAAGACATTAGGAAATCAGATCAACTCTTTGTGTCCTTTTCTGAGACTAGGAAAGTTAAATCAGTTGCTAAAACAACCCTGACTAAGTGGCTGTCGGATTGCATTACCTATACATATGCTTCTGATAATATGCCATTGTCTAGTAAGGTAAAGGCTCATTCATGCAGAGCAGTTTCTACCTCATCAGCCTTTCAAGCCAAATTACCTTTGGGTAACATCTGTGCAGCAGCCACCTGGTCTAAACCTCACACTTTTATAACTCATTACAAAGTGGATAAGGCCTCCAGGGACAGGACTTCATTTAGTTCTACGGTTCTGAAGAGTGTATTTCCATGAGCCATCCAAGATCAGGGTACTAGGGACGCTACCCATCAGTGATGAATGAACGGCGAGATTGAGCAACTTCACATAAAGAAGCTATGTGCTCACCATAACGTTCCATGTGAGTTGTTCCATCTCGCCTTCATTCTCACGTTCCTCCCTCCTTCCCCCTCCTGGCTGACAGTTGACCTGAAGGCTGTCTTCATCCTGTTTTTTTTCAATGTGTATTCATACTAGGCAGGATTACTATTGTACTTTTATATGGTACGCAGCGAACAAGATCTGAGGTAATTCCAACAGTGCATCATGGGATAAGGGGTGGGGTCTCGAGCTACTGGAGAACTTTGAGCTTGCTAGTCGGCCATGTCGGAACTGAGGATCGGCTCCGAACTTATCAGTGATGAATGAAGGCGAGATGGAACAACTCGCATGGAATGTTATGGTGAGTACATAACTTCTTTTTCATTTGTTGTGAGGGTATGAAGGGACAACCTATGTCAAAACAGACTATTTCTAAATAGTTGTGTAAGGCTTTAAACTTTTGTTATACTCGCCATAACAAATCTATTCCAGGCAGGGTCAAGGACATCTCTACCAGAGCCTTAGGATATTCCAAGGCTTTTTAGAAAGGGTTGAATTCTAGAAGTTGCTACTTGGCCCTCTGTATATAATTTTACAAAGCACTAATAAGCGTGATTCCTTCTCTAGGGCTGGATCAAGCTTTGCTAGGACTGCTGTTCAGGGAGACCTAAGCCCTTCTCTTTCCACTACCCAGATATAGTTAACTATAGTAATCTACCCATATAACTAAGGCTATTACAGCACTGATCAATATGAAGCACATAATACAGTTGTTTAAGATGAACTTAGCAGATGTTTGAGTGATCATCGCTACAGTAGACACTCTGTCCCTCCACCTCCCTTAGTTTTATGAATATGTTATTTTGCCAAGTTGTGGATATATGTTTATATGTATTTACTCCTAGCTATGTCCTCTCAGGGCTTAGTATCCTTCTTTCAGTTGGCATTAAAGCTGTGAAGGGCATGGCTCCCAAGCCTGTCTTTTTAAGCAGCTCAGCTCGAGCTGCCTAATGGATTTGGTGTGTAGATGATGCCCTGAAGCTTTGTAAGCTGGCCAGCTGTTATATGCTTGGCAGGATATAAACCATATAGCTAATGGTACTGCAGCAGTGATCATTCAAACATCTGCTGTTAAGGTAAGTTTACTTGCACAACTGTAGTATCTTAGGTTAGGGATGGCATCTTTGGTGGGTATGTTGGTGAGTTTCCTTCTCAAGCGCTCTTTCATAAATTTATTTTAAGATCTCACTTGTCCATGTTAAAGGGAGTATACCTTTGTGGATCTGTATTATATCATATGAGGACTTGCCAATTAATTCTTCCAGTTTCTTTCTTAAAGCTCATGTAGTTTGTTTGACATCTTGAAGTGCATAATTGAAAAGTTACCATGTATGCTGCCTGGTAAGCAGTAACCTTCTAAGTGTTAAATGTTCATATCACTAATTTAGATTTAGAAGAGATGTGCATATTATCTGGGACAAGGGCACAGTGCTGAAGTCTTGTAAAAGAGCCAGGGCTTCAAACTATTCATAAATGCCATCATGAAAGGCTTACAACATGTCTCAACACTCATAGGGTTGAATTGATGAATAGTAAAGTTGTAGTAACAATCCATAGCGTCACTTGTAGGATCTCAAGCAGGAGCTAAAAAAGCCTTAAGTGACAGAATAGGTGACCATACTTTTAGCTTCTTCTGGATTATAAATCTACCACTGTACTGGTCATCTGTAAGCCATCACTGGTGACAGGCTGCCATTATAAGACTAGGCTAAACTGCTGCCTTGTGTTTGAAGACAGTTGTGAGATCACCAGAAAAGAGCTGTTTGTATCATGTAGCCTGAGTACTCTGGTCCCTGAGATATACCTCTGAAGATAAGCTTGTGGACTGTGGGTCTGCTGTTTTTGCCCCTCCCCCATTAACTGAGACTATTTAACTGGCCAGGTTTCTGATGGGTCCTTGCTGACCCACCAGTACCCCTTGGGTCTTTAGTCACTCCTACTATGTTGCATCTGTAGAACCCACTTGTTGTCTTATTGGAGATGACCGAGCAGATGTGGAACTTCTCAATTCCTTAAAACTGCTTGATGCAAGCCAAGACCCGTAGCCTGACTTTCATGCTTCTGTTTCTGCCTCTGTCAAAAACTAGCCTCTTGCTACAGATTCTTCATGTGCTTCCAGATGAGAGTGTATTTACCCCATGTTGGGCTCACTAGAGAAGGAAGCAGGACTGTCTTTCTGGGTGCTTGAGTTTAGAAGCATACTCTCTGGAGTTTGACTAGGCAGGAGAATCTGAGGAAGCAAGGATTCTTTTTGAGAGATGGACAAGAGCCCCCTTAGATGACCCTTCCTTTGTGTACATACTCTAGCTCATGAGTCCTTTATGAAACGGCCATGTGTTTGTATTTCTAGACAAGGTAGACAAGTCCTTTGAGAAAATAAGGAGATAAGGAGCCACCCTAGGTCATTGCTCCCAGGGAGCCCATCATAAAGGATACCAGGCTCTCCATATCTTAAGGAGAAAGAAAAGCATTTGTGATTCCTCTGGTGAGTGGTATGCCATACCTTTGAAGTATCCTAATGCCATTCCCTATGTTATTTCTTCAGCTCACTATAAAGCTTACAGACCTCAGAATTTCACCACATTACCAGTGGCTAGAGAGATCAGAATTATGTGCAGGTTTTATACAAGGACTTTACTTCCTGCCACATTGGGAATTAGGGCTTTCTGCAGTCTGCCTTTCTTGTCCTACTTTTTCAGTCATGCTTAGTAAGTCAAGCTGTTGTCAAGTTCTCGTAACCGTGCCTGGCTCAAGTAAACTATGGAGAAAACTCTTGGCTTTGTGAAACCAGACTAATGACACAAAATTTTCTTTTTTTTTAACTCCGTTCAACTTGGCTGATCCAGTGGCCCCCACTAACAGTTCCCAGTTGACCTATTTCTTCCTCTGACGTGGGAACATCAACTGGGTCTTTGGAGTGGAGGAATCATGCCCCTCCTATCCCAGATCACACTGAGCCATGAGACTCAGAAGGTATCCTACAGCCAACCCCCCCCAATGAGTTCATCAGCTTCTCCAATCAAGTTGGAGTGTGGACCAGTCCCCTATTCCTGGACGAGAGCTGAAGCTCTTACATTCCTTAGGACAAGCACACCAGCCAGTCTCCAGGAACAGGCAACAATCAGGAAGTAGGAGTGGGATCAGTCATACAGGCAAACAGCACCACTATACCCCTACCCCTGAAATGACTGTTTCTGTTGGCAGCTCTCCAAAGCTTTGTGATAACTACCAGACCTCAGGGATGTCCATGCCTTCACGTGTAACTCACCCCAGCCTTGCATGTGCCTTTGCACTTTTACACAGCACATGCTCCCTAACCTCACCACTGTGAATGTAGCACCCATTGCTTTTGCTAGGTGCTACCAGATAAGCAGAAGAGAGTTGCTGCCCTCATCCTTAGGATGGGTGAGCCAAAAACTGCTGCTCATTCCCATCTTCCCACCCTGCTTTTTTCAACTCCTGAGCTTCTGGACAAACTGATCATCTGGGATGGAAGCAGGGCTTCACCCCTCTGTGCTGTGGGAGCAGGGGCCTTTTTGACTGCAGTGGTTGATGACAGCTACAGGTGTGTGGTCTTGCCTGAAGATGTTTTTGAGGCTGTCTTTCTTTCAAGAGTACCTGCACTAGTTTATGCTGCATATATTCTTTTCGGATTATCCTTTTTTAGAAGCTCTTTCAAGAAATTGAAGAGTTGGAGGAAAGGAGATTGGTACTGTTTGTTCCTGACAATATTTTCAGTCCTGTGACCTGTCCTTCTCCTCTATTATGCTAGCTAGTGCTGACAAGAAAAGGAGGCCTGCTGATAGAAAACAGGAACATGGGAACAGTAATGGGCAAGTGATCACAGGATCCATAGGATGCCAAGCCATACACACCCGTAAGTAGACTCGCTTACAATTTCTTGCCACCATTTACAAATACTTAATAATGTTCACCTTCAAAGTCAAACTGGAACAGATATGATAATCCTGGTATAAATCTGTGTCTCCCCATCCAGTCATCAAGATTAGCATTAAAGGTAGCCAAAGTAGTACTTTGCTTGACCTTTAGTGCTAATTTACTTGAGCCAAGCATCTGAAATATCTGCTTCATCTAGTGTCACTTTCTTAGTCTGTGTCAGGCATGTGATCCCTGTTGCTGGATCCCAGAGTGCTAGACAGTACCCCACAAGATCACGAGTCTTTGTTTCATGCAGCTGAACTATCTTGTAGGTTCTTATAGTAGATGCCTCTACTCTGTTAGGGCATCTGATGCTGTCAGGGGAAGAAGGCCTGCTGGTTGAGGAGAATGCTCAAGTATCAGGTAATTCTGCCTCTTCCTGGCCACTTGCCAAGTCTGATCCAAGAAGGTAGGTCAAGCAGGTACAGGTTTCTACTGTACACTTGCCAAGTCTCTCAAAGTCCAGATATCAGTTCCCTGATACTTGAGTTGGTCCTGGAGTGGTGATCATTACCCTCCAGTCTAGTATGGGTCTTCTTTCTTTCTTTTCACATGAACTCTGCTGCAGGTTCTGATAGTGAATGTTTTGCTAAGAGGTTGTGGAGTTCAAATTAGCTCTACCAAGCTTCGGAGGAGTTGGTCAGCCCTGGGAAGAGGGAATTCCACATGAAGCATTTGAAGATGTGCCTTCTTGGCCAGAGATGGCTTTGGTGGATATGTTGGATTTGATGCCTGCCTTGATTCTATCTCTTCTGATTTTTCTCTGGTACTTGTATGCTTTTGGTCTCATTTATTTCATGGTCATGGTATGTATAGTAGTTCCTGCCCATCATCATCTTTCAGAGCCCATGAGCGTGGGCCCACACAGTTTGGTCAAGTAAGGGATTCTTTATCTTCCCCTGTCACTTCCGAATGCTTATTCACAAATATTCAGAAGATATAACCTTGTCTTATTAAGGTCAGTATCCAGGTGATTTCAGTAGAAAGTGGTGTACCTTTAATTGGGTAGCCACCTGTCCGGAACTTTTCCTTACAGTCAGGAAATCAGTGAGTGATTGCTAGATGTTTTGAGTCATTCTTGTAGTCAAAATATTTCTAAAGTGTATTTTCTTTAACTGTTCATGATTTCACTTGAATTTCCTATTTGCATTTGAATTACATTGCTAGTGTAGTCATTTGAGTGTTTATAGGTTGGAGTTGGAGTAAAGGCTAGGAAAGTGGATACATTTAGTGTGCTAGTGTATGTGTTGTGTCTGAGTGTATTATGTAGTGTTAGTATACCTCACAACCTCTTAGCATGAGAATCGGACAAAGAGCAGATTTTTTAAATGCTCTTAACAATATAGAAAATTGTTAGTTAACATGTTTTGCATTAGCATGCATTTTCATAAGGATATGAAGTCTGAAATTCAAATGTCTGCCATTCTTTAGTAAGTGCAGTCTTAGATGATTTGCTAGAAAACCACACATTTTACAAGGGACAGACAAAATATGTGGTAAAAAAATGGACATTCTGTGAAATTCTGGACAATTGAGAGGTATGAGTGGCAGTGTTATGGAAAAGTTTTTACCCTAAGGTAAGGTGTAGTGATGAGGTTAGGGGCTGAAGCCCCCCCCCCCATCCTTACTTTTGTGTGCTACTCCAAACCTATACGTTACCTTGGGGGGGGTGTTTGGTAACTGTACTACTACTCAGACAAAATGTGTCTAAAGTTAGTGGTAGGGTCTTGGTTAACTGACCACAAAAGGAAACAATTTGTTTTTATTCTGCACTCAGTTGTAGTTTTGATCACTGAATGTATTTTATTTATTTATTTTTTTGTTTGTTTGTTTTTTTGAGAGGGACTGGTAGTATGTTTCTTGGAGTGCCAGCAACAGTCATCTGTGTTTCGATGCTTGTGCATGTTGATATTTCACCTACTAAGATACTTATATATGGATCTATTTCAGTAGATTGAATATACACAAAACCAAAGTTTACTTTAATGAGAAGAGAGGATCACAATTTGAAAATCACAAACATTTACAGTTTCGAAACTGATAAAAACGTAAAAGCAATTGCATATGTCAGACACTACTAGCATGTGAATGGAGATTGCGGTGCATTGACAGAAACATCTGGTCCATTTAAGCACTGCATTTAACATACAAATGTACCATTTTTAACTGTGCCCCACCCACAGCCCCCTGTATGTATACTAACTCCACCTAGGGGAAGGTATAAATGCATTCCAAGCCCCCACCCCCAACTGAAAATGGTATTTACACCAAAGTTTACACTAAAGCCCTGTACAATCACTTGTATAAGTGTACAGATTTGGCTGTTCAGATAGAATCAAAGTGTGTGGCCCAAGTAACAAAAAGCTGCCCTGGTGAACATCCAGCATCAAGAAACTTTGCAACAAATGCAAAACGTTGCCGTCTAAGAAAACTATGGCAAGGGGCCCAACAATAGAAAAACACCCTCCTCAGCCTCAACAGGCAAGTAAGACAACATATCAAATACTCTAGGGTAACTTTGAGAAAAACTTAGCAGTCACAGCCAAGGATAATCATAAGGTCGTTTACAGCTATGTATGTAGCCTAAAAGGTGGGACCCAACCATGTGCTGAACTAGTGACTATAACTGTATCACACACACTGATCCCACAGAGATAGCAAACCTGCTAGCGGATGGATTTATTGAAAATTTCACTCCCTTATCCCCTCCAAACCTATAACAAACCTGACTTCCAAACCCCCCCCCACCATACATATCCAAAGAGTAGGTCATTAAAGCCTTGTCTCTATGGCAAAAAACACGGTCTCTATGGGACCAGACAGCATCTTAAGCTATCTACTAAACAAAGTTAAACATGAACTAGCATCACCATTAAGTACCCTATTCAATCACAGCAACAGTTATTCCCCTCTACAAAGCTAGCTTAGCAGCAGGCCCAGGGAATTATAGACCCATATGTCTGACCAGCCTCATCTGTAAAGCCATGGAACATATCATGTTAAGTTGTCTCTCTCGCCTTCATTCTTGCTGGTTGGGTTCGGAGCCGATCCTCTGCTCCGACTCGGCATTCTACTAAAGCTCGAGAGCTATTTACTGGCTCGAGGCCTCCCCATATCCCACAATGCTTGGCGCTAGATACCCAGATCTCGTTTGCCGCTTCAGCTACGAGGTTGCATTTTTACTGGCTCAGGTCGTATTAATCTATTTTGTATTATTAGCTTAAATTTTACCTGTATATGTCTCTTTTATATAGATAGTCTTTCCCTTTTAGTATAATTAGAGTGTATATCCCCTAGTCTTTCCCACTCAGGAAACTCGTTTTTTTTGTTAGAGAGTTTCTACCCCCCCCCCCCCTTGTTTCTTCTCTTTAGTGGCTAACCCCACCCTTTTGTACCTGATAGGAGTAGTGTTTAGCCTTTCGTAGCTACAATTATTTAGCCTTGTAATGTTTGTATATATTTACTAGTGGATATTCTTGTTGTTAGTTTAACTAGTGTGTGCGTGTGTGCGTGTGTGCGTGTGTGCGTGTGTGTGTGTGTGTGTGTGTGTGTGTGTGTGTGTGTGTGCCTTGTTTAAGCACTAGTTTAATATACTCCCTTTGGTATCCCCTTGCCAGTATGTCCAAGGATACTAAAGTTTCAGGCTTCAAGAAGTGTGACTCGTGCTGTCAGAAGATGTCTGACAAATGCTCACACTTCTTGTCTTTATTGCTTAGGTCCCCTACACCTGCAGGACTTCTGCTCAGTCTGTCACGCTTTCTGCCCAAGGGTCCTGCAGGAGCGTAGGAACAAGCTTATTTTGAGAGGCTTACTTAAGCCAGAGGGGTCCCTGGCAAAGCCACGGTCGGAGAAATCCTTAAAGCCCGCCAAGCCGTTGGCTCCCAGTTCGGAGCCGTCGCTGGGCGGAGCATCTGCCTCCTCTTCGGTTCCGACTGGAACCGACATCTCTGGACCTCAATCGGCTCCGACTTTAGTGTCGGAACCGTCTTTGAGCCGAAAACGTTCTAGGTCCCCTTCCCTAGAATCGGTTCGTTCGGCTCCGAGGTCACCATTGCTTCAGTCTGAACAAAGCCATAGGTCCCACTCCTCTCGGTCCTCCAGGCTATCCGATCATGACTTGGAGAGGGTGGTCAGTAGACTCCTTAAATCGAAGGCCCTGGCCAAAATGTTAACCAGCCCTTCTCAACAGACTGTGGCTGTCCCTGTGTCTTCAGCAGTTCCTCCTCTGATTCCCCCTTTGTGTTCGGAGCCAAAGCTGGTTGGGGCTCGAATCTTGGAAGTGGCGGAGCCGATACCACACCTTTCGGCTCCTTCGTCGGCTCCGATCTCTTCATTGGTTCCGTCCTTGGAGGGATCTGGGCGCCAGCACTCCCTTGTTGGCTCCGAGGGGGTGAGTGGCATCGGACCCTTGTCCGACCCCCTTCTCCCTCTCGGGGCCTCGGCGCAGGTGAGCTCGGCTTCTACATCGGCCTCGGAGCTGTCCCTCTTGGTGCCAGGAGGGGTTCACGTCTATTCGGAGCGGGGACCCTCTGCTCTGCCTGATCGGGGCGCCTTCGAGGTCATGAGGAGCGTGCTGACTCCTGAGTTGGTCCCTCGTTCAGCCCCTTCGGCTCCTCCCCCCATGGTGCCTGCATCGGTCTCTGCCCACCCTCCTGACCCCAAGCGTGGAGAACAAATGCTCCAGGTCACCCCATTGGGCGTATCTTCCTCTTCCGAGGCCTCCCTTGATCCTTCAGAGGAGCCCCCTCGAAAGAGAAAATGTAAGAGGAAACATGTCGACTCCCCCGAGTCAGTCACGTCTGATACCGACTTGGAGGATTTGGAAGGGTCCCCAAGATCCCCCTCTGAGGATGTCTCTTTTTCAAACATCCTAGAGATCCTTAAGCAGAGGGGGAACTGGACTGCCCTTAGAGGACAAGTCGGTATACCTGGACACATTTGGTTCTCGCCCTTCCACCTCCTGGGTGTCTCCGCCCTTCGACCCGCTGATGGAAGTAGTGGCTCGAAGGGCATGGTCAGCCCCGGACACAGTGGAACCAACTCCCCGCAAGCCCACTAAGTTCATTACAGCCCCACCCAACAAACAATTTTTGACAAAAGGTGTCTCCGTTGATGCCATGGTGGTTGCAGCAGCCACGAAGGAGGAGTTGGCTGACCCTTTGGCACCTGTCCATCCCCCTAATAAAGAGTCAGGGATAATGGACAGGTACGGGAAGCGGATGTTTTCCTCAGTGACTTTTTCCATGCGGTCGCTGAATTATCTGTGCCACTTCACCCGTCTTCAAAGGGATCTTCTCAAGGAACTGGGTGATACCCTTCAGGATCCATCAGCTGCGGGGCTCAAGATAAGATTAACTCCCAGCTGGCAACTCTTAACTCAATCGTCAACTCCTCCATACGGCTCATTTCTTATGCAGTTGATGGGGCGAGTAGGGCCGCAGGTACAGGCATGGCTTTGAGAAGACATGCCTGGATGCGATTATGTAACTTTGCTGACCCCTTTAAGACGTCCTTCACCAATACCCCCTTCAATGGTTCGGCTCTGTTTGGACCACAGGTGAAGGATACCCTTACCAGGTGTGAGCAGGAAGGCAAGACTCTCTGCCGTGGGAATCTGTTTTTCTACTCCCTCTAGACCGTACCCTAAAGGTCAGAGGAGTGGGAAAATGTGGTTTCGGAAACCCCAAGGAGTCATGCCTGACACACGTGGAGAGTTTCCCTCCAGGGGCAGGGGAGGGAACAATAATAGATGCCGCCCGCGGGGCAGAGGGGGTCCGCAAAATCAGGGTAGCAGAGAATCTTTCTCTGACAAACCCTTTCAGCACCCCTGAGGGGCTGCCCGACTGTCCACCTTCGGAGGCAGTCGGGGGAAGATTCACTGTACCCAGAAGCCTAGCAACTCCTCACACAAGACAAACGGGTACGATCTATCATATCCGAGGGTTACAAAATCCCCTTTGTCCACACCCCTGTACAAGCAACCAAGTCCCTTCCAGATGTTCCACCCAGTCTAAGGGAACAAGCAGTGCCAGAAATTTCAAAACTGCTAGAAAAACGGGCCATCCAGCCAGTCCAAGCAGACCAGCAAGGATCCGGAATTTACTCCAAGTTCTTTTTGGTGCCAAAAAAGACAGGGGACTGGAGACCCATTTTGGATCTCAGCAGGTTAAACAAGTCTGTTCAAAGAACAAAGTTCCGGATGGTCACGCTTCAGTCCATTCTACCCTTTTTGGGTCAGGACAATTGGATGTGCTCCATAGACCTTCGGGATGCATACTACCATATCAAAATGGACAGGTGCTCCAGAAGGTTTCTCCACTTCCGGCTGGGAGCCAGTCACTATCAATTCAGAGCCCTGCCCTTTGGTCTCACCACAGCCCCTAGGGTGTTCACCAAATGCATGGCAGTGGTTACGGCTCACCTGAGATGGCGAGAATTCCAGGTGTTTCCATATCTAGATGACTGGCTCCTTACTGCTTCCACCAGGCATCAGCTACTGCGAGCCAGGGATTATACCATCCAAACTTGCTCAGAGCTAGGTATCTCAATAAATTTCGAAAAGTCTGCATTGTCGCCTTGTCAGTCTATAACCTTTATAGGCGCAAGATTAAATACAAAAGATCTGTCTGCAAGACTTCCTCTAGACAGTGTGTCAGACATTTGCCGACATGTGCAGGTTTTACTACAGTGCAAAAGGATTCAGGCCAGATTTGTACTAAAAACTTTGGGTCTCATGGCAGCAGCAATCATACTAGGTTCCCTGGCTCGTTTTCACATGTGGATTCTTCAGTGGATGCTTTTTACCCAATGGTCTTTTCAACAACTTCCGATGTCTCACAAGATAATAATCACTCAATCATGCAAAGACCACCTGGCTTGGTGGATGGTCTCCCCTCTAGTACTCCAGGGCAGACCGTTTGTTCTTCCTCCTCTTGTTGCCATGGTAACCACTGATGCCTCCCTGTTCGGGTGGGGGGGGGGCATTTTCAGGGCAGGACTGTCCAGGGCACTTGTCAACCTCTAGAGTACCACCTGCACATAAACGTCTTGGAGATGAGAGCAGTGCTTTTAGCGTTGCAAGCTCTTCAGGACTCTCTACCCACCGGGACTATTGCAATTCAGACAGACAATATGTCTGTAGTGTGGTACATCAACAAGCAGGGCGGAACCAAGTCCTATCCCTTACATTGAGAAGCACAGAGACTCTGGCAGTGGGTGATCTCCTCTCAACGGTTTCTGATGGCAACGCACATCCCCGGGAAGTCCAACGTCATAGCGGACAGGCTAAGCAGAGCTATTCTCATGCCTCACGAGTGGTCTCTCAATCAGTCAGTAGCGGACAAAATCTTCCTTTTCACAACTCCTCTCAACAGCAAGTGTGACTATTTCTTCACTCTCTTCCTCCTTTCCGGACACTCCCCCAGGGATGCTCTAGTTCACGATTGGCCCCTGGGTCTTCTGTATGCATTCCCACCTTTTCCCCTAATTCCCAAACTAATTCAGAAGGCTACCATATTGGGATCCAGGATGATCCTCATTGCCCCTTACTGGCCTCGACAAATTTGGATCCCATTCCTGCATCGTCACCTGCTGGAGCAGCCTTGGAATCTGGACCTAGTGCCAGACCTCTTGGTCAATCAGTCGGGTGGGCTGCACCAATCCCTTCAGTCTCTCAACCTCATAGCTTGGTTGCTCCACTTCCAACCTTAGCCAGGCTTCCACATATTTCTCAGACGGTGTGTGAAATTATCCTTTCTTCGCACAAATCTACCACCAGGAAGACTTATGCTAGTAAGTGGAAACGTTTCTATTTCTGGGCAGAGGCTAAGAATATAGGCCTCTTTACAGCCCCAGTCCATCACGTTCTAGATTTTTTTAGCAGAACTCTTTCAAGCTGGTTCCTCGTCTGCCACCATTAGGGTCCAATTAGCTGCTATCACAAATTTCCACGCTGGCCTGTCAGAAACCAGCATCATGTCCCACAAACTTTGCAAGGCCTTTCTTAAAGGAACTGTTTTGCTTAGGCCCCCGGTCAGAGATCCCCCGCCTCCGTGGGACTTAAACTTGATATTAGCTTCCTTGATTCTCCCCCCTTTTGAACCTGTGGCTTCCTGTTCTTTAAAATTGCTCTCCTAGAAGACTCTCTTTTTAGTAGCCATCACCTCAGCTAGGAGAGTTTCGGAACTTCAAGCCCTCTGTATTCGTCCTCCTTACCTTGTGTTTCATAAGGATAGAGTTTCACTCTGGACTAATCCCTCGTTTCTACCCAAGATACCTTCCGAAACAAACCTGAATCAGGCTATTGATCTATCTGTCTTTTTTCCTAACTATTCGAACAAAGCTGAACAAAAGTTACACCAATTGGACGTTCATAGGCAGTTACATTTTTATTTGGATAGGACTAAGCAAACAAGAAAATCAGACCAACTCTTCCTGTCCTATGCTGAGGGCAAACAGGGCCTGCCAGTTTCTAGAGTAACCTTATCCAGGTGGTTGTCCTCTATTATTACTTTGATTTATCAGCTGAGACATAAAGAACTCCCTTCTAAACCTAAAGGTCATTCCACCAGAGCGTTAGCTACTTCGGTAGCTTTTCAAGCAAGACTACCAATGGAACTATTTGTGCTGCAGCCACGTGGGCCACTCCTCATACTTTCATTTCACATTATAAGTTGGATATAGCCTCTAGGAGTAGAGCTGATTTTGGTTCCACTGTGCTCAAGAGTCTGTTCCGATGAGCCACCCAGGACTAAGGTGCTAGGGACGCTGTCCCAACCAGCAAGAATGAAGGCGAGAGAGACAACTTAACATTAAGAAGTTATGTACCTACCATAACGTTCCATGTTAGTTGTCTTCTTTTCGCCTTCTTTCTTGCGTCCCACCCTCCATCCCCCTAGCCTGGACAGACCGAGAAGAGTCCCTTTTTGAGGCCTTCTTCCTCTGGCTTAGTCTTATCTGGGTTACGTCCTCCTCTGTTTTAGTACTGTAGGTAAACCTTGTAGTTTGGACAGGTATCCTTGAATTTTTCTATGGTGTTAGCTCTACCAAACGAGATCTGGGTATCTAGCGCCAATCATTGTGGGATATGGGGAGGCCTCGAGCCAGTAAATAGCTCTCGAGCTTTAGTAGATGGCTGAGTCGGAGCAGAGGATCGGCTCCGAACCCAACCAGCAAGAAAGAAGGTGAGAAGAAGACAACTAACATGGAACGTTATGGTAGGTACATAACTTCTTAATCATGGACCTCATAAATAAAGACATAGGTGACCTCCACACCCTAGCTCCGACCCAATGGGGCAGATCCTGCCTGTTAAGCCTGGTAGATTTCTTCAAAAATGTGATCAGAGCCATTGACAAGGGCATATCTGTGCACACAGCATACCTCGATTTGTCAAAGGCCTTTGACACAATCCCACACTTTGGCATAACTGATAAACTTAGCAAACTGAATGTAAACCCCTTGTTGTAAGATGGGTTGCCAACTGGCTCACAAACCGGTCACACAATGTCATAGTGGGTGACTCCACATCAGGCAGCAGACCTGTCACTAGTGGGGTGCCACAAGGGTCAATGCTGGGCCCCCTTATGTTTGGTATATACTTCTCAGAAGCTCAGGCCAAAACTAAGGGGCTGTAGCTGACCAAGTCTGGGCATGACTACAAACAGGGTAGAATTAATGAATCGCCAAATGATGTCAGTATACTTCAGGAGGGTCTTATGCAGACCATTGACTGGTGTCTTAGTCACAGTCTCAAACTGAATGCAAAGAAATTCATCATCATTCCCTAAGGTAAAAACAGTGTCCCTTCACACTATCAAATGAACAACAGTACCCTATGTACCTATGACGTGGTAAGAGATCTGGGATCACAAGTAGACTGAGACCTTAACTTTGACCACCATCTGCCTACTGTAGTAAGAAAGGCTTTCTACATAGCACAATTTATTAGCAGAGGCATTGTCTCTAGGGCAAAAGAGGTTATAACCCCTCAGTACTTGTCACTAATCAGGCCCATAATTGAGTGTCTTGCCCCTTTTGGCATGTACCGTACAAACCACCTGCAGCAATTGGAGAGACCTCAGATGTTTCTAACTAAGAAGATCAAGGGACTCCAGCACCTGCCTTACACAGACTGACGAAAGTCCCTGTCACTGTACTCAGTATCATAGACTTCTTAGGGGAGACTTATGCTTGGCTTACAGAGCAATCTACATCCAAACCTAATAAACTTGCTGCACATCCGTAAATCAAACGGGACTAAAGCTACCCATTATAGGGTCCTAAGTATGGCTTGCAACTTGAACAGGATGTACTGTAGGGACAGATTTGTCTGCCAGTGGCTGATGCATCTTTGGAATTGGCTACCAATTCATGTAAAGCAGAGCATCTCTATGAAACTTTTCAGAAGGAGCCTAGATGAGTAGATGGGGCACCATAAATTCTTACTGGGGATAAAGCCCACAACCCTCCTGGACATGAGCAGTCATTACTAAATGCAATCCTGGATATTATAGGATCATAGGAGGTTACCAGGCTAATGGGTCTGGGGCCCTTACACGCATAGCCAAGAGTTTATCCTCAAAAAGAAACCTCAGTCAGCACTTGTCACCCCTGTCAGTGAGGGACAGAGATGGAACCCCTGGGACAAATTTGTGGTTTACCATCCACTCATCAAGGTTGCACGTAAAGAGGGTGAGCGAGGTACTCTGACGTGTATGGGTAGTCTATTCCAGAGACTGGGCAGCCTCTGGGAGACAAACCTGTCTCTCCAGCAGGTTTTGTTGATGTCGCATATTAGACTCAGGGCTTTTAAGCAGGTAATGCACGAGGAGTTAGACTTATGGATATGGAGCATCTCTAGTAGGGCAGGGACGAAGATTGCCTTGTAGGTGAGACAGAGATCATCTCTGAGCAATCTGTACAATACCAAGAAGAGTGATAGTGATTTGAGCTTGCCCGCATAGGACAAGTGTTGGAGGCCATGGATTCTCTTTATGAGGTATTTCTGTGGCCTTTCCAGTTAGTGCAGATGTTTAAAGTGGTATGTACCAAGCAGGGCGTTATTGGTCTAATGAGGGAGGAGTATAGAGAGGTAATAACCTCCTTTTTCTGAATGCATTCCCTTTACTTATGAGATGAACCAAGTAAAAGGCTTTTCTGACCACTGCCACTACATGATGGTTGAATGTTTATCAACCTGAGTACCCAGGTCTCTCAGCACAGGTTGTGTGTTTAGGGGGTTGCCGTTGATGTGGTAACCAGTAGGGGCTGTGTTTCTACCAAATGGTATGATGACCCTTTTTTTTTTTTTGCATTTAGCTTGAGGCCATGACTTTGGCAGCATTCATTAGTTGCTGTGAGACCCACTTGCAGTATGTTAACATCATTTGGGGAGTCAGTGACAGCACCCAACTTACAGTTGTCTGTAAACCTGGTCAGCCACAGGCCTTTCGTCTTTGCCTGGACCTCTGAGAAATAGATGCCAAACAGTAAGGGTCCCAGGACAGATCCTTGGGGAACTCCACTAGTGACAGGTCTGCTATCAGAGGTGGAGGTGCCTATTTTGACCTTGAGGGTCCTGTTGGTGAGCCAGTTGGTCACCTACCTGATAAGATAGGGATTTAAGCCAAGATGTGTTAGCTTTTCAGTAATGCCTGAGTGGGGATTGTATCAAAGGCCTTGGTAAGCTGTATGTGCTGATCTTTCCTCATCCAGGGCCTTGGTGACAGTCTCAAAGAAGTCAACCAGGTTCAATTAAGCTCTGCCTTTGAAAAATCCGAACTGGGTGGGGTCAAGTGCTTGGAGTTTCCCTATGTCCTTGTTTATGTGATCCATAATACATGCTCCATGGCTTTACAGATCAGACTTGTCAAATTAATAGGGAGATAGTTTCCAGGGTCAGTAGTGACACTACCTTTGTGCAAGGGGGTGACAATGGCAGTTCTCCACTCTTTTGGAATGAAGACTGTACTTAGGCTTTGGTTGAATAGGGTCTTCAATGGCGAAGCCAGTTCTTGGTGGAGATGGTGCAGAATACAGCCTGGGATACTATGAGGTCCCATGGAAGCTGTGTTCTTGGCCTTGGATAGGGCATTTAACACTTGACCTACGAAGATGTGAGGTGCAGGACAAGTATCAGGGACGTTGAAAGGGGCTTTGGGGGGACAGGGGGTGAAGTTTGCACTGACCCTATCTGCTAGCAGGTTGGCTAAGTCAACAGGATCAGTGTAAGTGATACTATTAAGTAGTAATTCGAAACAAACCTGGGCTTTGCCATGGAGGTTCCTGATGTAACTGAAGAAGGCTTTGTGGTTTCCCTTTGTTTTTGAGGCTAG